>NC_134278.1:80309639-80517139 GCF_949628215.1 Phalacrocorax aristotelis
CTTGGGAAAGAGCAGTTCCATAAGGCATGCAAGATCTGTATCATTCCAAGACTGCCCAGGAATGTCATCTTCATTTCTTAAATGTGATATAATCTGGAAGAAAAAAAAATTAAGAAATTCTGTAACTTCTTACGGTTTCTGTTTCTTTCCTTTTCTTTAACGTGGTACAAATTGAAGGTATCCGATTGACTTGAAAAAAAGACAGGAGTCCTGTCTTTTGCTAGCTCAAGAAAATGTATTTACCAGTAGTACAAACTTTCTCACACCGTCTTAATGGTTGGATTCAGTGCAGAAAATGGTGGTAAAAGATTGGCTCTTTCTGTTCATTCTTTCTTCTCAGACTGTTTTTCAACTACTGCCAACTACAGTGTTGTAAGATTTTGTACAGTTTTTATTTTTGCAATGTGGACATCTGTCCAGTGGGAACAGAAGTGAGAATTTCAGAGTTTAATGGAAACCTGATAACTCAGTTATGAAAATGCTAATTAAGGCATATTTAAATGAGGCCTTTACAAATGATAGTTTTTATGACTAAAATCCCTTCCCACTTATCATCTGCTCAAATGACTGATGTAAAAAATTAACTGTTAAATTTGAAAACATAAAGTCTATAGGACTGAGGAATTGTACACCTATTTCAGTGTCACTGTGATTCTTCTACATTTACATGTGGTGTATTCTATGATTTGAAAAAAAAAGATAAGTAAAATTGTGTTTCAAGGTTCTGTCTTATTTCTGGGTTTGCTAGTATGTGTTATCTCTCAGGCACTTAGGAGTTTCAGATATTCAGACTTCCAGCAGTTTCTTCATATGGAGTATTTATGGTACTGGGAATTGCATCCTTAAATGGTGTGGACCCATGGATCCAGAAGTGTGGGAGAGGGCTACTGTGGGGCGGGGGGGTAAGTGTTCTCTCTTAAGCAGAAGCTGTTGGATCTTTGGAGATGAATAAATACAAGTGCTTCTCTATGTCTTTTCCACAGTGTGGCTAACAACCCACTAATGCAGTGTGAGTTTTCTGAATTAGACACCATTTCACACTCCCCTTTCTGCCTGTCAAAGAGGTGTCAGCTTCCAATAGAGACTGATGCTACAGAAGTCGCTGTGGAGTTTTGAGTCGTCGAACTGGTTCTTACAGAAAGATTTAAAGCATGCTCTCCAATCTAGGGCATTCACTAATACCTTCTGCATGGAGGACACCCTGAAAATATTGAGCCCACCTGCTACATTTCATTCTGGAAAGGGTGACCTGCGTGTGCCAGTTCTACCAAAAGAGGATAAAGCCCTGTCTCTCCTCTTTCATCAAACGCTTATGAAAAAAAGCTCTCTGTTTAGCACAATGGATTTAATAAACATGTTTTCTAACAAATCATGTTTTTAAAGCCCTTAATTGCATATTTCTTACATATAAGGTAGTTCTGCAAACCAGATGGGACACAACCATGCACAGAATATAGATTGCAAGTTTTGGAGCAGCTCTGTTTTGTCTTTCATGTATAAAAAAATATGTATACTGGATATTTGTTGTGTACAGAATACACAAATATGGGGGTGAGTCCCAGGGTATGGGAATCTTTTTCTGATAAAACTTGTTCCCCTTGCAGAATTTTTTTTCTTTCTTAAACTCTTGCTGAGCCCAAGGAACCTCAATGTGTTGCAGCATTATCTGCATGTGATAACGCTTTGATACATCTCTGATGGCATTCCAATACAGAATCATTATGGTGAATTTTAGTGCTTTAATTAACATGGT
The DNA here is from genome assembly GCF_949628215.1 of Phalacrocorax aristotelis. Classification (NCBI taxonomy): domain Eukaryota; kingdom Metazoa; phylum Chordata; class Aves; order Suliformes; family Phalacrocoracidae; genus Phalacrocorax; species Phalacrocorax aristotelis. Next base: position 80,311,393 of record NC_134278.1, read on the forward strand.
GAATCCATACTGGCATGACAGATGTCATATAGAACACAAAGGTGTAATGAGAGTCAAAGGAATGGAAGCTGAAACTAGATAAACTCAAGGAAGAAATAAAGTAGTAAGTTTTAAAGAGAATTCCTAGAATGATTTGTAGTTTGAATTAAGAAGAAAGAGCTTTGTAAAATGACTGCTCTGCCTCAAATAAAGGCTAGAGGTGCAAAAGAATGAGGTTTTCTGGCTCATGACATACAGATGTCACAGACAGAAGCTGGTGCTGCTTCTGCTCTTACAAATTTCTGAATGTTCAGCAATGTGCAGTTCATGTATGTGCACAACTTTTGGTATAGAGAAATGCACCCACGAGCAAAACCAGCATGAAAGTCTCTTTAAAGAACGTTGTTGGACCTTTTCACAGAGTTCCCCTTATTGAGAAACAGAAGCGGATGTTGTGTGAATGCACATGGATAGAATAAACAACCTTCAGATTTTTTTGTTTGACACTTCAGTGCAATAGCAGTACTAAACCGTGATCATTGTTAATAATTAGTGGGATTAGATGTCTAAGCCATTGTTGTCACTGGTTTGGAAAACCAACACTTTATATTTTAATCTCTTTTTAATGTCAGAAGTAGGATTTTTGTATTACCCTAAAAGAAAATGTATGACTAGATTAACTAAGCAAAAGGCATTAGCAAACAGCAATTAGTTTCTGCACTATTGTCAATAACAGCGGGAAGGTCTGCAATGTGCACATGTGCATATTCACCCACTAACAGTCAAGGAAAACTAAGTGCATTAAAATTCTTAGACTATTACACAGAACTGTGAATGTTTTCAGACTAGAGTACCTCTTCTGTAAGGGTTTTTACAGCAGCAAGTTTGTTCTATTTTGACCCGAAGTACATCAGTTTTTCAGTCATCCCATGTATTTTTATATCTGGAGTTGAAGCAGAGCCTGGTATGAATCTATATGAAGCCCCTATCGCTGCTGTTCTAACTTGTACCAAGACCAAAAGACTAATGCTCAAAAAGGCTGAAGTTGAAAGTGTAACCACCAAGATCCAGAGAGAAGTGCTCAGAGGGTTGCAAAATTGTGGCTGGTGATCAAAAGGATTTTGATTAGAAAGCACTTTATATAACATCTTCCATATGCTGATAAATGTTCAGCAGTAAAGGCTTTCCAGGAATGAATTTCCTCTAATAATGTTTGTTTGGTTTTGCCTTATTTTAAGAACAAACCTCAGTTATACATCTGCCAAAGGAAGGGAGAGCATTTAGTCCACTTGTTAGTGGCTTTAGGATTTCATGAAGGGCTTTAAAGGGAGCTTGAAAGCTAAGTTGCTCTTGGCATTTTGGTTTTCTCTGAACTTAATACACCTGTATTTTGGAAAGGCTTGATGATGCAAGACACACTCACATCTTCCAATATCTGGCAGGCTTCTTCAGATGTTTTGAAGAACTTTTAATGTGCAACTGAAAGCTGTAGAATGCGAGTATGGTTGTTTAGAGTAGTAAATTAAAGATCGTTTCACCAGACGAAGCCTCTGAAGGCTATAGAATCTTCAGAAAACAACTCATTATCTATGTTTTGCCTTCCATCAACATGCATGAAAGCATCTCACTTCTCATCCACCTAGGTCTCCATGGAACTGGGTGTGTGAAATCACACTGGAAAAGAATGCTTCCTACACGTTCCTATTGCCAACTGGTGTAATGACACTGCTGTTGCGGGTGATAAAAGTAGAGACTTGCAGTTCTGATGGCTTGTGGGAATTTCACAGCTATCTCCCCTTATGTCACTCGTGGTTCTGTCCGGTGCTCAGAAGTAGGTCTGGTAACAGGGGCTTCCTGACTGGATTGACAACACGTTTGCACAAGTGCCCCCTTCTTTCAGCTCACCCTGAGCTTCATATTGAACTTATGATTGCAGGCTCTGTTTTTTCAGCTGGATCCTGAGGTCACACACCTGTAGCTACCCTCAAAAGTCACTTGGCAACTTAAGGTAGGGAAGACAGCATCTCATGGTGTGAGTGTCTGACCAGGTTTCTGTGCACTGGCCTGGGACTGGTCTCTGACTAGCTTCTAGAAAAGGCTAACTGTGCTGGATTTGTGTTTTAAAGACCTTTCTGGATTACGGTATGCCTACCCTGAGACAAAAGCTCTTTGCTAGCTAACACTGTTGCCATTGTGATTTATTGAGTGGTAAAATGGCCAAGCTCAAGGCAGCATTAATGAAAAGTGTAGTGGCATCTCAGGTTTTGAATTCACTTACCCATGAGGTCTAAAGTAGACCTGGTCTATCTAAAGCAGATACCTACTAGCTCTCTGGGATAAAAGCCCATTGTTCAAGGAAAGGGTGAGTTGAGGAAGATTAAGTTGTCTAGAAATCATAGGAGATGAGAATGAGTCAAGTGGTTGCTTCCACCCCCCTCCCCCCTAAGTGAGAATCTGCGATTATTTCTTTTTTTCTTGTTTGCAGTGGGTTTTTGTTCTTAATGGTAGAGCCAGGTGCCAACAGCAAATGATTTGCGTAGCTTGTTATGGCTTGATCAGCATCGCAGCTGTTACTGCAGTTCTGGATCACTCTAGCTTATGCCAAACTTGCTGGTTTGAAATGGGCACAGTGTGCAGATCAGATTAATGGTATCTCTGAGGAAGCTATCCCAACAAATCTTAGGAAATAGCTTCTTCCTTTCTTCTCCTGGTGGTGGCTGTTCTTTGCCCTACACTTGCGTTGTTTCAGGAATCTTCTGTAGTAGAGAATGGGCTGTATTCCAGGCCAAGCAGTGCTGTGAATTTGTCTTAAGTAATACGAACCTTTTCCATCAATATCTGGCTCAACAGCTTGGGTCAGGCTTTGTATAGCATATAGTCGCTACTGCAAGCTTGCTGTAGTCCAGCCTGATTAATCTAGTATAAATCAGGCGGCAAATTCGAATCTGGTGTAATTAAAATACTCAAGTTGGCTTTAGATTAGCAAATTGATCATTCTTGTATGGTCATGACCTATGTGATTTTTTTTTTTTTTGTTCCCTTAAAATGCTGCTTGGTATTTTGTGGTCACCATACACAAACTCCAGTGGGGAAAAAAGGTGCAGTAGCTACTTAGCAATTTCTTGTGTCTCTTAATAAATGTTGCCTCCTTAGTAAACTTGATTGCTTCTCATGCTTTTATATAAGGAACCAGTAAAAACTGTGTCAACACTGTCGTCTTAAAGAGAAATGTTACACTGTAACCTTTTGAATACTAGGAAATTTCATGTAAAGCAAGAACATCTTGACAGGGTATAACTGCACATTTATTCAAAATAAAATGATCATTTATTAAGAAAACAATGTCTGCTGGTGGTAACCCTGTTCTGATTTTCTAAATTAGCTCTTCTCCAAAACAGGCTCATTATCTAGGAAATGACTGCTGCTAGTAGAGTATCTACAGAAAATAAGCACAAGGAGTGGTAAGATTATTATTATTATAGCAGCTTCTCACTGGTGCTGCTACCATTAAGGTTCTGTCAGAATTTTCATGGGAAGGCTCCTCTTTTGCAATCTTTTATTTTTATTTATACATGGCTATAAAAATTGGGGCTATACAGGAAACTTGCATGTTAGGGCTGAGGTTTGTTTGCTTTGAGCAGCTCTTGAAAAATTTGATACCAAAAAAGATCTTTGATTCCTACGATTGTGTTAAGGCGTGGATGGTGAACTATCTATTTTTTTCTTTTATGAAACAGAAGGTGCTTATAATACACTAAATCTGTCCTATTTATAATTTTCATCTGGGTTTGATCTCTGCCTGTCTTTCTCATCTGCTCACAAGCTGGGATTCTTTTAGTGTGTATGTTGAAGGGCAGTGGCATAGGTGGGTTGGTAACATTGTGACCCTGCTGACATCAACTGGAGTTTACTGCTGACATCACTGGACATCAGGATTTGACTCTGCTGAGGAAGGTTAGTGTTGATTAATATGATTTTGATTGACCAAAGTTTTTAAGCTCAAACAGCTCATAAAGCAAACAAAATGCACAGCAAAAGTCTCCTTGCTTATTTATTTATGCAGTTCAGCTGGAATTAGTTAGTGTTCCTTCCTATGCTAATTAAAATATTTACTCTATTTGGTAAAAGTAGTGAAATGTTAGCTGTATTACAAACTGACAAAGACCTCTTGGGAGTCCAGAGTTGCAACACAGGGAGATCAGCAAAACATGCACCTGTGATGATGATGTGCATGCAGAGGCGCTGTTTGTGAGTAGAAAGTGTTTACTGTTTGGCTCCTCATTGGCTGATGTCAAATAATTTGGAGGCCTTGGTGCAGTACCCACTTGTTGCATGTTGGCTTTGTTGGGTGAAAAAAGTCCATGTAACTGATATTCTAAATAATTTTTTTGTAAGAGGAACCAAGGATTGGATGGATCTGAAAACTGGTCTACCCTTGCAGCTATAAAAGTGCCCCCTCCAAGGAAGAGGAGTATTGGCAGGAGAGGAATGGGGATGGGAAGCGCACAGTGCCGGCTTGGCTCGCGTCGTTTCTGCTCTGTGGACAGACAGCAAGCACACGTCTGTCAGTGTGCCTGCTAGCGTGATACCTTTATGAAATCTGAATTTGTGATGGGCTACTTTCTGAGTCTCTTGCTTTACGTGGCTGAAAATCTCTCCTTCTAACCACTAACCAAGTAGGGGAATGCATTTATTGTAAAACAGTCCTGTTCCAAGTATTTCCTGACTGAATTTTTCACAGGGGCTGAGCAGGGAGCTGCAGCACTGCCTGGCGCTGGGTGGGAGCAGTGCTTGGGAACAATGTGCCAAACCACATGCATGTTGCCTGGGCACATGCTCGAGGAGAGGTTTGATGGTGATGGTGACCCCAGGCTTGGCCGCCTTACCTAGAGACATGCCGGATTAAGCCATTCTGGAAGGGCGGCCGAGCTTGCGCACTTTCTCACGGAGAACAGGAATTTCATAGCTGTATTAGTTCAAAGCAGAGGCTCACGTTGTACAGGGCTTCGGTTGTCCGGATGGCGTTTGATTTGTTCATGTGCAATGCTATAAAGTGATGCAAAATGCAAGTTTGTATTTTGCCTAATTGTGACCTCCTTAAGTTAATTTTTATGCATCAAAGCTATTTGACATTTGTCAAAACAAATTCAAGTCCCTAGGAGAGATTTTATGACAAAACCACCATTGATCTGACAGCTTGCTCTCTAGGGAAGAAATAGTGTGGCTGGCATTAAAGACTTAATGCTTCCAAAGTTCTTCTTTACTACTAGTCCCAAAGCAGAGTGTCTGGGCCTGGGCGAAGCGGCTGCCACAGTGGCAGCTGGGAGTTTGACAGTGTTATGAAGAATTGCAACTGTTGATCGGTGGATTGTTACACCAGTGATGACAGCATTGCAAATTAATTCTGAAATTAACTGAGGGGACATGAAGAGGTCCCACTGTTCCTCTGAAAGGAAGAGGGTACTGTCGAAATTACCAGCGAAGCAGAGTAAAAATTGCTCTCTGTGTTCTGCCTGGCAGCTGGATGCGAGCGCCTAAAAGGTGGATGCCCGGCATCTGTGTTCACCTCGAGAAAGCTGAGCCTTGGAGGAGATGACTGATATGAGTTGCAGGGTGGGGGCGGGGATGTATTGGGTTCTCTATTGCTTTTGTAAATGATTTATTGCACCTACTGTATCTTAGAGATGAGAAATTAGTAGGCTGATATTTCACTTCTCTTCTGAAAATAACCTGTTATTTTGCAAAATGAAATAACTTCTCATATAGCAGCCTTCTCCTACCCTTTGTCAGATATTATTCTGCCTAGAGTACCTCCAAATACTCAATATTATTTCACCTACGTGTGCAGAATGCGGTCTGCTTCAAACCTGAGGTATCATTCACTGGTTTGTAGTAGCCATTAACATATGCTTTTCCCATGGTTTGTGTACTTATTCTAAGCATGTGCCTTTTACAATGCAGAACACAAGAGACTTGTTTTGTAAGATTAATGAAGGTCACCAAAATTCTCAAAAGTATTCTGATAATTAAGGCTTTGTTTATCAAAAACAAGTTATATTAAGAGCAAAAAGATTCATGGTAATTATTCATAATCTTAACAATTCAAGTGTAGCCACCTCATTTGTGCATTTAATTCTTCTTGTTAATGTTTTGCATAAATCTGCATAATTACTTGAGTTGCCTGTTGTAATTTTGACAGCTACTCAGTTCATGTGCACTAAAGTATATCAGAAGCTTGATGTGCTGAATATTTATAATTTTACGTATGTTCTTGGGATAATATTTTTTCAACAATATTTTTAGTTTTTGTAAAATTGACACGGTATACTTGGAAAGATTGCCAAACATAGATCTCCGTATTAGCACACGTTGGAACTAGAGCAACGCTTAAAGGTATAGTACCAGGGTTTTGAAGTAATTTACAGAAAATTGCACATGAAATGTTTTGATAATTTTTAGTAGGTGTGTGCTACTTCTTTAATGTGAACACATACTTTTTTTTAAAAAAAGTTTTGCAGGGTGTTCTCTGCATGTGTAAGTACAAGTTGCTGCCCAGATTTTATTCACAGTCACATACAAAAAAATAATAGTGAAAAATAGAACAACAACGTTAGTGTTGAATATCATTAGCATAGGAAGCTAGCCTTACTGTTGAACACGCTGTGGTGCTGCATGGCTCCCAGAGGGCTTGGAGTGCCCCGAGAACTGGCTTCCTACAATTTAGCAAAACAAAACAGCATCCACAGCAACTAAATCAAACTTTTGGCTTCCGGAGTGCTCCTGCACATTAAAATTTTGCGGGTGATGGAATGAGAATCGTGTTCTTTGGAGAAATATAAGATATACAAAAAGAATAATAGTGTGGATCAAACAAGTTGTGTCATCCTTCAACCACAGTTTTGGGAAGGAAAGGAATGTGCAGAGTGAAAAGGTGCTAATGACCTCTTCAGCACACTGAATAAATACACCATTTTGTAAGGACAGCAAATACCAAGGCTATTTATAAATACATTGTGCTTGTGAATTATAAAAGCAGGTTGCTAACTAATTATAGCAGTAAGTTTTCAGTGAATCTGATGACTGTCTGGCACAATGTGGTGTGAATCTTCAGTCAGCTGAAATCACACAAATCATTCAGTCTTTTTACAAATGTTGACAAATGCCGATTCGAAAATCTAGTTTGGATCCTTTAAAAATACTGTCTCGAGTTTATTTTTGAAAGACCGTGGTGGGCATACTGAAGTTATCAAGGAATAATATTCAAGTGTACGTGCTCTGATCTAGAAGTGTGTACTCACTATTCGGTCACATTTTGACCTTACTGAAGTAGTACTGTGTGTTGTAACAATGTATGTGTATGTTTATTAGCTCTCTCACACACAAAAAAATCATATTTTTATATGAAAACAGACAGATAAAAGGAGGGGAAGCCTACTTTAGACATCATAGCATTATTTCCTAGGAAAGAGATTTGGTATGAATGAAATGCTGTTGTCCAACAAGAGAAGAAAATGAGCGTGGTCAAGTGGTATCAAAGAGCAGAAGCAAAATTCTCCGCTGGACGCCGTTGTTCTAGCTGTACAGATTCCTCTGCTGTCACAGAGTTGACGCTACACATTAATTTTGAACACAAGACATTAGAAATACGGTTTATTCTCCAGTCGTAGATCCACTTCAGGGGTGTAACGCCGTGGGAGGAGGGAGGAAGGAAGGTTTAAACTGTTTCTGTTATGCTCAAAATATATTGGGGGTTGATTTAAGAGTAAAAGAAGGAAAAGTGCAGTTGTCATGCACTGCTATCTTTCACTTTAATGAGCACTCAAATGTAAGAGAAAAATTAAAAGGTTGTTATATTTAGAAATAGCTGGAGCCATACACTTGATGTATGTTGCACACAGTGGGGAATGAGCATAAAAAATGAGGGGGGAAAACCCATCTACTTTGCAGCTATATTCATTAATTAAAAGAAGTTTGTTAAACTAAATTTGGAAAAAAAACTGGGGAGAAAAAAAAACTTCTTTAATTGTGTTTACCCAAAAGCCTTTTCTTCCTAATTTAAATAGCATAAACATCTGGACTAAAGCAATATTAGAATCATGGCAGTAGTCAAGCAAATCTTGTGGAAAATAATGAAATTAGATCCCTGGTGTTGTGACAGAGTAAGGGCAGGATACATCAGTTCGATGTTAATAAAATTTCCATGAATGACTGAATACAATTAAGAAATTGTCAGTTGCGGCAATGAACTTTTGTAGCTCATAGATGTTTGCATCATTTGATTATGCTGGCAATTTAAAATTGTTTGTTAGTGTCTGTGTTGGGATATTAATTATGACCTTTATTACAGCCCACAATTAAACTAGTCATATAGCAACAAGCAGCCTGTGTTGTGGTAGTAAAGGATCTGAACTGTTTAGAATAGGGTCTTAGTATGTTGAGACCATTCACTGATCATCCAAATTGGAAATTATTTGAAATGATCCAGTACTTTAAAAGACAATTCAACAGGGTTGAGTAATCCTTTTAATAAAGAAATTTTGGTTTAATAGTGTTTTAACAGTTTAAATTGCTAACAACATCTGTAAAACTGTTTTAAAAATGGGAGACAGAAAGCATTTTTAACTGTGACTCCAAGATAAGCTTTCTCCAGTTTCAGGAAGAGAGAACAATTATTCATTGGTTAATTAGCTGTAAACAACTTTTTAAAGACACATCCATTATATATGTAATTATTTGAAAAAAGCTTCAATGTTATTTGTGCTAATGCATAATTATTAGTGCTTGCTAAAAGGATTAACAGTATTTAGATGACCACTATTGTTGGAAAATATCAGAGTGGAGAGATGAGATTAGCATCAGGAAGGAGTGTGTAGTGATGAATCAAGCGTGTGCCTGCACCCCTTTAGCAGTGACAATGAACAAATCACACGTTCAGAAACAAAGCATCGCAAACTGCAACCACGCACTTTTTCATCTTCAATATTTCCGTGATATGTAAAGAAAATACATCACCGCCAAAGTATTTCTATACCCGGTAGAATACATAGTTCCTGTGATTATATTTTTTTTAAACTCCCATGGCACATTAGTCTTTTTTTTTTTTCTTTTTCTTATTTAGAACCGTGTAGTCCCTTTATTATTGCGTAGCTGAGTGGCAACTTTACAATGCCCTCGGTACATCCATTTACTAACTGTTACACCTAATTTACTGAGAAGATGTAAAGTCATAGTGAAATCTATTTAGGCTTTTGTAATGTGCGGACTGGAGCACTGTTTATAGTAATTAGCATATGAATGAAAGGAATAATATTTTAAACACTTAAATATTTTTAATATCGGTCAAGGGAAACTGTAATGTTTGTCCTAATGCATTGCAAATTCCAAATAAGACATCACAGAAACATGCCTGAAATGTGTGCTGTTTTATGCCTGTGCTTATCAAAACCAGGTTTGACTGTATATACTAGAACTACACTGGAAGAGGCAATTCAGGGCCACGTCAATAAGAACTTAAGCATCTGAATGACCTAATTCTGCCCCAGCCATAGTTGTGTTGTACTTAAATTGTTACGTTGGGCGTATCTAACACAGTAATCTATGTTAAACAGAGACCTGATATTTAACGTGCCAAGTCACCACATTTCTGTGGAGTTATAATTTTTCAGAGCCATTTGTGTAAGTGGCTAGCCACAGAAGCATGATAAATGGTGTAACAGGAGTGCTACAGATTCCCCTGCAAGGTCCACGAATGTGCTTTAGCCCTGACCTGGAAGGATTGACCTGAGCAATGGGAGATTGTTCAGACTCCATGAATTGGCTGCTTTTCAGATGCTGCCAGTAATGATACTAATTGCTGACATTTGTAGCGGTCGGTTCTGTGATACAGGCACCTGTACCATGTCAGGATTTCTGATCTTTTAAACAAGAAAACAGCTCTCAATTTTCTCTTATGAAGCTGGAGGAACAGTGTCTGACAGCTCTGAAGGAATACCATGGGTGATTTTAGCATTTCAGTTCATTGGATATTTTTAATTCTCCGGAGAATGTTAAGGAGAAATTGTGCACTTTCATTTCTATGATTTCTTTAAAGCAATGATTATGTGGAAGCATTTTAGGGGATGGAATTTTTGTAACTGTTTTAGTTGACAAGGAAATTATTCCATTTTAAGGGATTTGTGTATTTAAGCATAGATGATTATTTAGGAGGTTTGGTTGCTGCAAATTGGAAGCCTTGTAGCTCAATTTACTAATTTATTTTGTGATCTGTGACTGAACCGAGTAAAAATGCAAATAGCACAAGCCCTTTACATTTTATCGCCGGATCAGTTTACTGATGGGAGGATCAGAGTCACTAAACAGTTCAACACTCTTGTGATTTCTAAGTGGTCAGATACTAAAAGCACCTATAGTGAAGCCTATAGAAAAGCTTGCACAGACAGAGGTTTTAATGGAATTCAGTATTTATTTGTTTCTGACTTGGAATGCAAGAGCAAGATGTTATTGTCCATTGTAGGGGTGATATTTTTTTCTCCCATCACATGTGGCACTGAGCCATTGTGTCGTGTTGCAGCATGCTCATGTGTTAAGAGGAAACAACTGGTGAAGCCAGAAAGAAAGACTGAAGGCTTAACTGGGTGTTGTAATTTCCTTTTGACTACACCTCTTTTCAGAGAGCATTAAAAAACCCTATCATCTCTTACTTCTGTCACTGTTATTTTTAACTGATGTTCCCCCATGTTTTTTAGGGGGTTTTGTTTGTTTAAAAGTATTACAGCTGTTTATTTGCAAGTCAGTCTTAGCAGTGTTGTCAACACCGTTTTGGAGCCAGTGCTAGGACACAGTCTTTCTCCTGGTGAAACCGGATGAAGTTGGGCTCTTGCCTCCTAAGGAAAGAGATTTGGGTCTGTTAATACCTATTTTTGCAGATCCAGCAGAGGGAGCAGAAGTCCACCGATGGGGTTGCTTTGGACGAAACATTTGGGGTGGCAGATGGGTTGGCAAAAATTGCTTGTGGAGGTGGGGAACTGCATGAATCATTCTCCCCATATTCTCAGAAAACTGCTCAGTTAAAACACTAAAGATTGCTCTGTAATAAAGTAATTTTTCATGTCCTGGAACTTCTTTTTTTTTTTTTTCTTTAAATTCTCCATGAGTTGGTCCCATATTATAGCAGTTCATTAAAACTATTTCCAGCGCTAACAGGAGTGTAGTGATCCCAATTAGCCAGCAGATAATTGTTTTAGTAGGGAATAACACCCAGTCATGTCTTTGCACATCAGCTCCCCTGCCATTTTGCTACATTTGTGAATATACATCAGAAGAATTGACTAAACTGGTTTTGAGTGTGCCATACGTAAAATGAAAACTGATGTTTGTGTCCATACTAGCTGCAATTATGCTGGTTTGTGCAACTAGGATTTGTAGTAATATCGTTAATCTTTACCAGAATGTAATTTAAGGGGGTCAAATTTAGAGCTGGACTATGAGATATGGCCCCCTTTAAAAATAAAAATTAAAAGGAAGCGAGCAAACAAAAAACCCCAAAAGATTAGCCATAGTACTTCAGTGTTATTTTAAGGTACATGCAATTGTTGCACATGTGTTATTAGTGTTGTTACTTCTGCCTGAAATGGGGTAACAGTGCATTATAGCAGAAACAGGTGATGTGGGGCTTGCTGCTAAAGATGGCAGCGGGTGGATTTTGATTTAAGTACAACAGGGCTGGGAGCCATGGCATTTTTGAAGATAGACAAGGGAGAATATTCTGCTGATTTCTGAAATCAATGAGACCAAGCAGCCCACCAGCAATGGTTTTGACTCCTTAAAAGCAGTGTTTCCTGCTGCTTCTAGAACTCTATTGGCAAGTTAAGCCCAGTCTGGTGAAGTTAAAATAAATTTATCTGTATAAGCATATATGAATGCATGGCACATGATCCTTCAGAATTTGCTGATTTTGATATGAGCCAGGCAGAATTGCACATGAATCGTATGGCTGGGCAGAATCACAGCTGCAAAAACTAATCCCAAGATAACCAGTAAAAAAGCAAAAATTATTCTCAACTGATGTGCTGCAGTGTGAGGATTCACCTAACCTCCCAAACCACCCAGAAAGTATTTGCTGGCTTGGGTCCAGTGTTTCCTCATTCTTTGTCTTGAATTTCTTTGAGGTATAGGCTCAATATTCCTCTCATGAATTGAGGTTCAGTTGCAGCTGAGATATCAAAAAAAAAAGCCACTAGTGTTTCCTGAAAAAGGTCTGTCCAAAGTTCCAAGGTGACTAGCAAGAAATACCTATGCAAATGCAATACCATGGATTGAGTTGCTTTAGGGAGCTGAGTGCGTGGACTTACACATGTCTACATTCATGGAATTGAAAATATCAAATGGGAAATCTACATGAATGGCGCTTTCTGATTTGCTTATGAAGGGCACTTTATGCGAGTACTCTTAGGATATCTTTTTTTTTTTTTTTGAGGGAAGCAGAGTGATGACTCCAAACCTCATGAACTAAAACTTATAGGAAACTCACGTGAATCTCATGGGCTAAAACTGTCATGAACACATTAAATAAAACTATATTTTGGGTTCTCATTTTCTTTCTGTTGGCAAACCTGAAGATCATGTAGAGATCACATTTCCAAATCTTTCTCTAGAGCTGTGAAGGCTAGAAACTCACTTTTTATATGAAAATATAGACCTTTTTTTTTTAAGCAAAGATTTTGAAAAACTGGGGCATTAGAAGATATCCAGATATTGTGAGACTGATAATTGTTAAGAGTTTCAACATAGCTGCCACTCAGCATACAAGATAGTCCTATGAAAGGAGAGATGTGTGCAGCCAGGGCTTCCTCTATCAGAGAGCATGGAGCAATGTTGTACAAGCTTAGAAAAAGGAGTCTGTGAGAAAATAAAGGTAGAGTAGCCAGCTCACTGGAAACCAGTTTTCTTTAAATAGTGTTTTTGCACTATAAACAGTGCTTCAGGTTTTTTAGAAATTTAGATTTGATAATTATTTTAGACTCCATCCAACCCATTTGACTTCTTAAAAAAAAATGAAATGAATGCTTGGTTTTATTATTATTTTAACTTCCTTTTTCCCCCGCTTCTCTTTTATGTTAGACAAGTGTGACAATGGAGAAAAAGAAAAGGGCAGTTTGGGGACAGGAGGTTGTAGATCCAATATATCTTAGTTGATGAAGGCAGCTTTCTTTTTTTCAGATGAATTAATTCAAAGTTATCTCCCTCTCCCAAGGAAAAATAAACAAACCCACCCAAAAACATACTCCTGCATGAAAGAAAAAGTTCAAACTTTCCCAAAAGTAACTTTTTTACTTAGAAGACAATCACCCTTCCTTGGCTACCTTGTTGACAAACAGGTGTGGGATTTTGCTTTGCTTAAGCAGTAAACCTTACAGCTGGACATAAACCTGGCTCATTACAAAAGGACATCTCCTAGAGAGATGCTATTTTATTTCCTTTCTCACAACAGGTGTGATTTTTCTGAAGATCGTTGAGTTTCCTGATTCTATGGACTAAAACCTTATGTGGGCCTGATGTGCATCTGCTTCCCCTTCTATCTCACCTCTTCCAATTATCCTAATGAGGAAATCCTGTGCATCATTAGCTCCTGCACACCACCTCCTTGCAGTGCTTCTTGCCTCCTAAACCCTCCCTTGTCTGCTGGGAGGGAGGCAGGCAGGGGTGGAGGTGCAAGGTCCACCCACAAATCTGGCAGAAACTGTGACTGTGTCTTCGGTAGGTACCAAAATCTGAACATTTGCTCTGTGCAAAGCTTGCAAGACGCCTGGGCTGTTGGTAACTCAAATGCAGTTGAGGTGCTGATGAACTGAAGTTTGGTCTGCCATGGGACTATATAGTCATTGTAGAAAGGAAGGAGAGAGGCACAAATGATTGTAGGAAGGTTAGGGAGACCGGAGGCTTTCTATGAGTCTTAATACCTTTGGAGTGGTGTTTCTTTTACTCCCCAGCTAAAGGGGGAGCTTGAGGCAGTGGCCATAGATACTGTTGGAAAGGTGAGTGGATGGCTGTTACAACAGAAGGTTTCATAACATTGTGGTCTTCTGTAACTCAGAGTTGATGGCTTTTTGCTGATTAAAGGAACAAAGGCAATCCTGTCATAACAACAATAAACTAAAATAGAACAAAAACCTCCAAGTCTACACATTAATGGAAAGAATCAGAGAATGGAAAATGAAACAAAAGCTAGGATATTCAGAATGCAATCTTACAACGTTTCTGGCATAAGATGCTGTGGCTTTTTTAACTTTATTCTCTAAGCTAAAGATGGAGTTGTCAGCCTTAACTTTGAATTTTCTTGCTTTTAGCAGTTTGCGTTAAACATTAATGTTATTGAAAATAGCTTTTTATCCCTGTGTATTAAGGGTTTGTTTGCCAAAATCTCTGCTCACAAATGCATGAATTTAGCAGCTAGCAAACATCAAAGCAAGGAGATTTCTCAGCTCAAAAAGTTATCTTTAAAATTGAAGATTAGTCTTTCACTGTATACTTTTTGTGAATAATTATTAGAATCTATAACAAACACTTAGTCTCTGTTGTTCTGTCTATTGTATTGAAAGAGATATGCCTTGATTGTATCTTTTTAATTAACTCTTGCTGTGTTTTACTGAAGTTCAAAGCATTAAGCATTGTTTATGTAAGCACCATGACATTCAGGTTGCCTGAAAGAAGTAAATAAAACTGTAGGTCAAACTGTATTAATGTGTCTTGCCAGCTATTATTATGTCCGCTTTTGAATAACATTTATTCTGTAATTGATGGTTGTCAGCCTGTAATTTCCATAGTTACATTCTGAACACTTCAAGTTTTCCCTAGTTTTTGTAGTGTTTACACCATATATAGTCAAAGATTAAAGAAAAATGGAAAAATTAGTTACCAGTTTTTATTTGACCAGCTCAATCTTTCTCTATTCAGGGGAATCACTCCAGTTATTTGCCAAGTTCATATATCTATAATATTCTTTTAGATTCAATTTTCTGTCCTTTACTTTTCTCCATTTCATATTTACTTTATTCTTTGTGGTCATCCCATCTAATCTGTCTATGTCTACCTAATTGGCCTAATATATCCATGTATCATTTCTTAAATGATTTTATTACTGAAATGACACTTAGCATTTGATACTTAAGCATACATTACAAAAGCTTAATTCTCCCATTAGTGGATCAAACTTCCATACTGCTCCCACATTCGGACTGCTTCGTGAGTTAAAGAAGCCTCGTAATGCAGATCTATTGTTTTAATCTGTACTAGTGAGTGGAAGCCACCGTACAGATGTGGGTCACTTATGCTCCAGCATTGACTAGAGGCTCTGGGTGGTGAAGATGCAAGATTTCCTTTCACTGTGCAACTTAACTTTTATCTTTAAGGCCTTGCTTCTGCAAAGGAAGCTTAAAAATTAAACTTTTCAGCCACTTTTGGCATCCATAATGGACTGCAGATGTTTTAGAAGCTTCTGTGGCTTTTTGCTACCCATTTTATGTCCAACTTTACCAAATTAACTTCTCTTTGTTTCAGCTTCCTTCAACAAAATAATTGACTTCTGAGAAGTGCATAGCTAACAAGAACATCTCTCAAATTACATCCATTCTTACCCTCTCCTTTCCTGAGCTTTTCCAGGTATTTAACGGTTCTTGACTTGGAGCTCTTCTTCCTAAATAGAGCCTCTGCTATTGTCTTCTGTCTAGACACCAGTGGTGGCAGCGTTTTCCAGAACTTGGCTGCTTCATTCCCATTTTTCCAGACTCCCTTGATTCCCTAGGATCTAGGAAAGTTTTCTACCTTTTTTTTTTCTAGAACTGCTATTAAAATTCCTGCAAGATAGCATGGATTTGCTCTATTTCTTTTCCTGTTCCTCCTATTCATCTTCATGTCACCATGTAGTCATGCATCTGACATGGTGTGACTTTTCTTTACTGTAGCGCTTGCAGTTTCTGTCGAGACAAGTCATGGTGTGATGCTATGTCTCTCTATCAGGCTACCTCAACACTTTCTCACAGGATTTCATATTTCTCTATCATACCTCTCTGTCCTTGTTCTGTGTATGTTTTCAAATTATTTGAATTTTTTTTTTTTTTTTTGCTATGAGCTCTTCGAGCCTGGGAAGTGCCTGACAAATCTGTTGTTAAAAATATTTTGGATAAAAAAAGCTATTTTTTTGTTGAATGGTTTGTATGTAGAACTTTTTTTTTAAACTCAAGCCTGTGGTTTGCTTACAAGAGGTTGTTAAAGAGAATTCCATTGTGTTTCTCTAGTGAAGCATAGCTATCCAGTTAAATATGTTGTAGGGGCACTGGATAGTATAGCACTTAAGGGATGTTGAATTTTATTTTGGATATGTTTTTGTATTTCTTTATTGTGGCAGAGACTTTATGGTGATAGGGTGGTAGGGAACTGAAGTGTCCGGTTCCATGTTATGGTTAACAGAGTGGCCTGCAGTTACGTTCCTTGGTATTAGATTCTTCTTTCTTTTTCTTTTCCTTTGTCTTTTTTTTTCTTTTATAAGCTTGATAGGTCGCAGTTGAAGTTCATTGACTTGTCTTTGTCATGGGCAGAATTCAAGTCCTAGGTCAAATTAAAAACTGACGTATTACCGTTATGTCTGTACTTTTATAGCGCATTCCTCTTCTACGGAAAGCCAAATAAATACCTATTTGCATGCTTTGGATTGCTAAAACCAAAGAAACAAAGCAAAAGAGACAATTTTTACTATATCATAAATGAACTGATGCTGAATAGTAAACCTCATCATTCCTGTACAAGTCTGTTAAACAAATGAAAATAGGTAAGCCTTCCTCTCTCTTTTGTCTCTTATTTAAGAAAATGGCGTGATCTCAGGAGAACATCTTTAAGAGAGCCTAAGTGCACAGAATGACAGTTACAAATAATTTTATACAACAGACAGGCAAATTGTGCTGATTGTCTGTATTTAAAAAAAAAAGGGGGGGGGGGGGGGAAGCCAAAAAGCCTGGCCTAAAAGACTACAGTAAATCACAAAAGTGATCTCAAGTGAACAGAGATAGATTTCTGGAATACGGTGTGCAATGAAACCACTGACCTCTTATACAAGGGTTCATGTCTTTTTCTACAGAAACAGATGGGTAATAGCATAATGCTGAAATCATGCTCTACATAATATGGACCTAGTGATTGCAGACCTGATTGCTTGCCATATGGTTGCTGAAGGGTTGAAGAGAAAATGGGATGATATGCAAACCCTTAAAAGCAACATTTTTATTGAATGGCCATTACATTAAAACCCAAACTCTGCAAATGAAGGAAAGAACTGTGGTGAATAATGATGAAATAACAAAACAATAAAAGAAGAAACACAATAGCATGCTTTTGTTTTCAATATGCAAAATAGTACTTTTTTTTGTTGTTATTTTGCATTGTGTTATGAGCATGTGGTGGAAAGTTGGTGGGACATTGCTGCCTGCAGGGCACAAATACAGTATAGTGGAGCATTGCCGTATTCACTAGGTGAGACAGAAAAAGAAAATAACCACTTGTCTCAAAGGAAAAGCTTCTGAGTTAAACACTAACTAAAGTATGTAACTTACATACATGAACCACGTTACTGAGAGGCTGGTGGGAAGCCTTCATGAGACTTGCATTTTTGGGAAACTTCTGTAGATGATTTACACTTTCCTGAAAAAAAGGTTGCTTTTCTCACAAATTTTTTTTACTTATTTTTTTTTCTTGGTACATCCTTTTTACTGGTAAATAGCCTATCTTATGATTTGGTGGGTTTGGTTTTTTTTGTTTGTTTTTTTTTGTGTGTGTGTTTGTAGTTGTTTGTTTATTTGTGGTGGTTGTGGCTTTTTTTTTTTGACACCTGTCAGTAAGTTGCTCAGTGTAGTTAGGAGAAATGTGTAAAGAGCTAGTGTGTAAGTCCTCACCAATGCATACATGTCTAGAAGAGGCTTCTTCCTAGGAAGATTATACATAGTACTCAGCAATGTGACCACAACTTCATGGCCGTTCCTACTTTCATGCTGGGAGTAAGTGTATATGAAAATGTGACGTGGTGAGAATGATGGTAAGACTTTGAAAACGATGAGACAGAAACAGGGTCTGAAATCCTGCTCCCTGGGCTTTTATTGTACAACATTTGAATAGCAGGCCCAGTCTAGTCTCTTTTGAGGGATTAATGGCTCACTCTGTTTGGCATCATGGACTGATGAAAGCTATAAATTTCACTCAGTCTACAGATTATGGAAGTTTGGAGTTAAATAACATGCCCCACTACAATCTGGCTGGACGTTGCCTCCTCTAGAGGCTCAGTTGTGCATGGACATATAGATAGCCAATTGCTTAGTGCGGAGTGCACCTTAATGGCTTTTAGGTCAAAAGATGCCAAAAAGATATTTTTGTTCATAATGTGAGGTTAAAACCTCCCATCATGATGTATCCTTGTTCTGTCGGGAGACACTCCTCATTCTGCAAGGCACATCTAGTCCCTGCTCTCTAGCACACAGACATCACAGAATCCCAGCTTGGAAGGGACCTCAGAGATCATCTAGTCCAACCCTTCTAGGAAGAGCACAGTCTAGACAAGATGGCCCAGCACCCTCTCCCAACGACTCTTAAAGGTGTCCAACGTGGCCGCGTCAACCACTTCCCTGGGGAGATTATTCCAATGGGTGACTGTCCTGACTGTGAAAAATTTCCCTCTGGTGTCCAATCGGAATCTCCCCAAGAGCAACTTGTGTCCATTCCCCCTTGTCCTCTCCATGTGACTCCTTGTAAAAATGGAGTTTGTCTTCTTTGTAGCTACCCCTTAAGTACTGGTACATGGGGATGAGATCCCCTCTGAGCCTCCTTTTCTCAAGGCTGAACAAACCCAGTTCTCCCAGCCTATCCTTGTATGGCAGCTTCCCAGTCCTCTGATCATCTTGGTGGCCCTTCTCTGGACCCCTTCCAGCCTGTCCACATCCTTTTTGTACAGTGGGGACCAGAACTGTACGCAGTACTCCAGGTGTGGCCTGACAAGCGCTGAGTAGAGCGGGATAATGACTTCTTTCTCTCTGCTGGCGATGCCCTTTTTGATGCAACCCAGCATCCTGTTGGCCTTCTTGGCTGCAGCAGCACACTGTTCGCTCATGTTGAGCTTCCTGTCCACCAGGACCCCCAGGTCCCTTTCCACAGAGCTGCTCTCCAGCCAGGTGGATCCCAGCCTGTGTTGCACTCCCGGATTATGTTTTCCCAGGTGCATGACCTTACGCTTGTCCTTGCTGAACTTCATAAGGTTCTTGCTGGCCCACTCTTCCAGCCTATCCAGATCTCCCTGCAGAGCAACTCTCCCTTCTGGAGTGTCTACTTCCCCACTCAACTTGGTGTCATGTGCAGACTTCATCAGGCTATACTTGATGCCGGTATCCAGATCACTTATGAAGATGTTGAATAACATTGGGCCCAATATCGATCCCTGGGGGACTCCACTTGTGACAGGTTGCCACTTGGAAAAGGAGCTATTTACCACCGCCCTTTGGGTGCAGCCTGTCAGCCAGTTCCCCACCCACTGCACAGACCACTTGTCTAGGCCATAACGCATTAATTTCTCCAGGAGGAGACTATGGGGGACCGTATCAAAGGCCTTGGGGAAGTCCATGTAGGCAATGTCCACTGCCAACCCCATGTCAACCAGGCAAGTCACTTTGTCATAGAAGGCCACCAGGTTTGTCAAGCACGATCTGCCTTTAGTGAAGCCCTGTTGGCTTTTCCCAATCACGTGCTTTATTTGACTTGTGATGGCCCCCAGGAGGATTCGTTCCATAACTTTCCCAGGGATTGAAGTAAGGCTGGTGGGCCTATAGTTACATGGATCCTCCCTCGAGCCTTTCTTGGAGATAGGGGTAACATTTGCCTTCCTCCAGTCCTCTGGGACATCCCCGGTTCTCCACAACTTCTCGAAGATTATGGAGAGCGGCCTTGCAATGACGTCAGCCAGCTCTCTCAACACCCTCGGGTGGATGGCGGCAGGGCCCTTTGATTTGTGGGGGTCAAGTTCCTGTAGTAATTCAGGTGCTAACTCCACTGATGGGTTCTCGGTGTTTGGATCATCCGGCAATTTTGTTTCGAAAGCCTGGGACCCAACAGTGTTGGTAAAGACAGAGGAGAAGACATGTTTAGAAAGGGATGGCTAAGCGGTTACCATTTCATTTTAGCAAGTATAATGTTCCCTCTGCCGTGCTGTGTGGATATACTGCCTCACATGTGAGTACCACAACAGGTACAGTTGCCCACTCTACACCATGCTGCTTGAGAGCTTCCAAGATGAAGACAGGGTAATATAGCTATCTCGATTAATCACTACTAAATACAGACTTCCTTAGCTTGACAGGCTTGTCTGATGCATCCCATAAATCACTATTTGTTTGACTGCAAGAATGGAAAATATTTATTTGAACAATCATTTTCAAAGAGAAATCTTCCACAGGTGTGAACCTCAGGATCATCCTTGGGATTGTTAGGCTTTTCATCAGCTGCCCACCTCACTTTTCTTTCATTTGGAGGCCTAAAGACACGTGACAAGCAGCATATTCTGGTATTTAAGAGATTTTAAGTATGGCAAAACAGATTTTCGTATGATGAGAAGAGATTTCCTTCAGCCTATAAAACTGATTCTCGTACTTCTTGACTAGTGACATGCTGGCTGTGTGGCAGCAATAAGTTTTGCATAACTTTTAAGAGCCTGTGCTGACCTACTTAACAGGCAACTACTGCTACATAATGTATTTAGGTCAAGTATTGTGTTTGAGCTTATCATCAATCTTGTAATAGCCCAGCTCACTGTGAAAGCCACAGGTACGTGATTGATGCAAACATTCTATAGGATAGAAAATATTCTTGTCATCTTCTTAAAGGAAGGCCCATCATTGTGGTGGTGGTATTTGTTATTTTTATTGGAGAGTCATCAAGGATTGCCAATCACAGTCCCATCCCCCCCCAACCTGTGCTGTTGCACCACTAGTTTGTCTCCCTATGTTACCTGGTTAAAAGGATGTCCAAAACCACCTGTAAAAAGTTATTTTTATCTTTTTTAATAGGTCCTTTGGGGTAGACAGTACACATGGCAGTTTAAAATCTTAATTTGTACCATAACAGGCTACTGACCAGTTTTTACTTTCAAAATAACAAAATTGGTGGGTTTACAATCCTGTATGCTGTATGCAAATACAGAGGGGGTCCCATGCAAATACAGAGGGGGTCCCTTGCAAATACTAAATAGTTGTGAATCATCCGTTTTTTAACTGATGCTAGTTTTTAGAGAACTGTGTGTTGCAGCAGTTACAGTGCATGCGTTTAGGGAGCGCCTGTACCTTTGGTCTGGCTGTGCAGCACTATGAAGTGGAAACCAGATCACCATATACAGGTGCATGCGCCCTGTCTCCTGTACTCCAGCTCTGGTGGGAGAGACTGATTTTTGCGTATTACTGATAAGACTGGACTAAGGAATCATTTTTCAAAAGCAACATGCTTCCTTTTGCTCCTGCCATAGTTGCAGTTGGTGTTCTAGCCCATGCTTTGGGCAGACTCTTAAAGCATGTATTTTAATAAAGCAACACCAGCATACTTAGTCGTCCATATAATATTAGGGTAGTGCATGTTGGTTTGTGCAGTAAATTGTTGCAAAGTTATATGACATCTTAATGCTCTGACAGGATGTGAAAGACAATAACACCACTGAAAAGACCAGAAAAGGCCCTTTATAGCTACTGAGTAATATATTACATTTTAACACAGTATATACAAGCAAAATGGGATAAAGTATAAAATCAACAAAATAATTATTTATACCAGATGTTATATATTTTATTGGAATCAACTGTACAACCTCACAAAGTGGTGTGAACTGGTTTTGATGTGGTATTCATTACTTCCAAGACCTGCAGACACCTGCAGTCCAAGTTCGAATCCGCCCTTGGGGCTGATGAAATGCTGTCTTTCTTGTGTGTAATTTTGTAAAAACATTACTCTGGGGGAAACTCCTCGATCTATTGTGTGAACGGACTTGCAGGGATCTTTCCTAGTGCCCAAAATGTGCCAATGTGGGGGACCCATGATGGGCTTTTAAAATGTACAGGTTGGTCCCTGCATAAAAATGCTTCTAAAATGGACATATATAGTGCTGTGGATCTGAAAATTAATACTGCACTTTTTAGCAGTATATTATAATGTATGAACTGGGAAGGAAGAGTTACATGGTAATGAAATACACATGATAGAAAGTCCGATTTATACATGGATCCTAAGTGTTTGGCAGCTTGCATCCTTCACATCCTTTTTAAATGCTGTGCAAACATTATCAGTTCATATGACAAATTAATTTGTGCTGTCTGCTTCTGTGTTTTACACAGAACTTCCACAATGTTATATGTTTCTTTAAGTACTTTTGGCGTGCGGAAAAACAAAACAAAACAAAAACCCCAATTAGTTGCAGTATAGTACCTTTTTCACACGGGAAAAGTAGTGAGCCTTCACTCTGAGCTCCCTCACTTTGAGGGTCTTAAATTACACCTTAATGTTATTTTAGTGTGGTTTAATTTATGATACAGCTGGACTTTTCCAACAGACCTTATTTCCAGAGTTTTGGCTTATCATGTTGAAAGATTACTTTAAAATGGTGGGCTTTCATTCTTGCTAAATAGTAATAATAAAAAGTTAAGCATCTTTGATAGTGGATTTTGATGATACTCAGAAATATCTGTTTTGCATTTTTCTGCAATAAATAAGATCGTCAAAACTCAGAAAGAATTTCTCCAATGTAATTTCATTTCAGTAAGGAGTTGTGAGTTGTTTGCCTTGAGTTCGCTGATACCAGAATGGGAATGAGTGGGCAGAGGTGAAATTCCTTCTGTCAAACACAAAGTCGATGGGGGGAAAATAGGGAGGTGGTTGTATGTAAAATAGACACACTTTAGTGTCTGCTTACACACTAATTTATTTATACATATGACAAGAGGAGTACTTCTTAGTCAGGATAACATAAATAACCATAGCACAAAATGTTTTAGGAAGCATACTTGAAATTACAATGTTGTCTGAGGTAAATTCAGGAATTATGCAAGATGACAGTCATTCTTTTCAGTTGTCTAAATGCAAACAATTACACTATTTATTTTAGGGACATAGTTGTATTTCCCAAGCTGTTATTGCAGCTGAACGTTGGGTACGTATATTACCTTGTCTTGCTCTTTTAAAGGTCTCTGTGTGGTTGAAAGGAAGGGAGGGAAGAGGACCGAGATGGGAGGATTTCATTCAGATATTATTCTATAAAGATTGCTGAGTTATCTTTTGAGCAGGTACGCAGAGGCTAAGCACTGTTGGAAAATTTGCAAGAGTTGCTTGTTTCCTTTGTTGTGGAAGTTAATATTTGCTAGGTGTAAGTCCACTGGGCCAGTTGATGTAAAATGAAGCATGTTCTGATGTGAACAGTCAGCCTCAGAATCTGGTCTTGAACGTTCAAATTCCTGTTGCAGATGCCTTTGATTCCAAAATTTGAGGAAAAAACTAGGGAGAACATTCTCTAATGTAGGATGGGGTGGTTCTACATTTTTATGATAGCTTTTCTCTTTAAATTTCTTAGGATGTGCCTTCTAATCTTTTAGCTGTCTTTTTCTTTTATGTTTAGTGATTCAGCAGCATATCGATTGGTCCCTTTCTCCAAACATTTTGAAACACTTGAAACCATTTCTTGCCACATTGTTATTTATAGCGTTTCACTAAATTAAAAAATGCTACTTTCCCTTTGCAGGTATATGCATCATTTATAGTCTGGCTTCATTATATTCTGTACTGTATAAACTCCTGTAGGAGAGTGGTTATGTAATGCTCTTATGTCATTACATTTACACGCATTAAATTCCTGGCAGAATCATATCCACTGTAACAAAAGGTTCATTAGCAGGATAAAAATGATTGGCTTG
Source organism: Phalacrocorax aristotelis (assembly GCF_949628215.1). Taxonomy (NCBI): domain Eukaryota; kingdom Metazoa; phylum Chordata; class Aves; order Suliformes; family Phalacrocoracidae; genus Phalacrocorax; species Phalacrocorax aristotelis. The sequence goes on from NC_134278.1 coordinate 80,335,341, forward strand.
GGAAACTACTAGAAGTGAGACAAATTTTCAGGCTGATATTGTTGATATGCAATTATATATTGTGTACAGAGTTGATCTGGGATTAGCTAATCCCAAATGACAAGTATAAATGGGATAGAAGTAGTTCATTCAAATCTCTTTCTGTAGTCATAACTTTGAATAGAAGTTATCATCATTAAATCTACAGTGTATATAAGGGCGACTCACTGAAGTTAATAGAGCAATGCCATTTACACCACATGGGAGCTTTACATAATACTAGCACTTACTTTGCAAACTGCAAATATAGAGGAAAAAAAAAAGTTACTCAGTACACCTTATTTACATGTGCAACTAGTGCGAAACGAATTTATAGCCTCAATTCTGTTATGCATTTAAATATGTTCTTTATTCTTCTACCTCCTCTCTCCTGTCGTTGAAGTGTAATGGTGGGTGCTTTCAGAGAGAACACCTGGGCAAATTCTTTTGCAGAATGTCATGGCTCTGCCTGAACCAACTTTGGAAATTGATCATTTTAGTTTTGTTGAAATGGCAGTTAAATAGGAGGAATATATCAAGAGTTAAAACTTCATTACTGGGGAGCAATAAAAATGCATCAAGCCTGGAATATTGTCTAGAAGATCAGATTTCTTGGTTATGCTGACACTTTAAAGAAATATGTTTATTTAAGGAATAGAAATTCTATACAGTGGAATACTACAGTGATAGATTGCATTCTAGTTAGGCTTTCTCTGATGTTCTAATTTTATCACCCAACAACAGACTGTTGCTACCCATATGGAAGTCAACCGAAAAACCGAAAAAAGGGACAAAAATAATACTATGGGAAAAATCTGCCTTAACTTTTCTCTAGTACTTCAGTGGGGCTGATGCTGAACAGTGTTTGAAGCCTGAAAACACTTAATTGTATTTGTAAGCACATTTTCACTGGGTTCTAGCAAGGAATGGCCAGGTATAGATGTGCTAGAGGAAGCTCAGAGAAACTTAACTGCTTGTAGTTTGAGTGGATGAGAAGCAGGGGACACTTTGAGTTTTATGAAAAACTGGAAATAAGAACACTTACAAGTCTCCAGACTTACATGTCTGACAACTTACCTAAATTTAGATGTTATGGCTGTTTTCATAACCTGAAAATTCTTCTTGTACAAGTGTAGATTCTTAAAAAGGGCTACCTGGGAAACACTGTGATAAATATGTCTAGTTACTCCCAAGTTGCGAGGAAGGGATTTTTAACATATTTCACAACAAATTGCTACTTGTTCTCAGTTTTGCAGATGGTTTCCCAGGTTGACTTGTTAGAATGATAAGGAAGGACAAAAGCTCATTTGGCAGAACAGGAACTCTGTCATTACTCATGTTGAGAGTGTCTGTCTTGCTCTTGCTTATCTACTTCTGTGTTTGCGCACTGACTACTCTATGGATAGTTTCTTCTGGTTTCAGTTATGGGGGACATTCTTGTGGGATGATGAGGTGTCTACAGCTTGAATTGTCAGTGCTGAATAATACATACATGCTTGCTGCCATTGCAGTTGCTGCAAGAGAAAGAGAGAAGCCTTGAAGGATGAAGTGTAAAGTCACAAGTTGATTTCCAGCCTGGCCAATGTGACCACAAGTGCCTTCTATGAAGAACAAGAAAGCAGAAAGCCTGCCTTTATAGGAAAAAAAATTATTTATTTATAGAGGTATATTGTAACTCGTGTTTTGAGCCAAAGTTATCTGTCACAATAAATCAGTGTGGAATTCTACAGGAAGGAAAAATATATCTCTGTATTCAAGGCCATGCTGTGCTTTTTAACTGGTCTCAACTAGGTGAAGGCTGTCATGCATTTACTTTCACTCTCAAGCACCTTTGAGAATGCTCTGTGGAAGGAGGGTGCCGAAGTTTGATCTTCAGCTATTGATAACTCTTTGAAATATATGTATCAAGGATGCTGGAGGTTTTGAGACATCTGCTCTCAAGTGTCACTTTTGAAAACAAGGTGAGGGGAGTTAAAACAAATTACTTGGCACACCTTACTGCTTTAGTTCCGCTGAGTTGATTAAAAATGCTGTCTTTGATGTGAATCAAACGAAGCAATATTTGCAGTCTGCATAATGTAACTGAAATAGGTCTGCAAAGCTTAAGCGCCATATAGGCTAACTCTTCCTCCTGTTCTGAAATTCTCTCTTGTTCTAGTGAAACTTCAGTGTTGCTGCCTTAATGATGTATTTCTGTAGAGGAGATGGAAGCAATACAGTGTAGTTTGCAAAAATGTTTAGTTTAAGAAATATGAACCCTTAAAAAAAAAATTGGGTGAAGAGGTTCACAGTTTGGTATTCAAATTCTGCATTTCTGCTCAAGCAGATGCATTTCCATTTCCTGGTTTCAAGCACCTACTTGATTTTCTAGATTCAGTATTTGTTCACCTCACTGAGGTTCAGGCTTGAAAATTATGACTCCTGATCTTTATGACTCCCATTTTGAAGAAAACATGGCCTGTTGCATTGTGGGAAAGCAGAGAGCTCTCTTCAAAGGTATATAAATTAATTCTTTTCATTAAAGGAACAGAGGGAGAAAATGTGAAAATCAAATAAATTCAAATATGTTTAAAAAGACTGATAAAGGGCTATAGGAATTACATGAAAGGGGCAGGAGAAACTTCAGAAGTATGTAAGATACTATTAGCTTTTTACTTTTAGCTTTCAGTCTCTATACTGATGTTGCAGACTATGTTGCAGTACCTGTTCAATTTACAGGAGCCAAAAGGTCGGAAAGAGTAACTGAAGCAACTAACGGTGCTTACACATACTGCAAGACAAACCAGGAGCTTCATCTTCGGGTTTGACAACAGGCACAAAGCATTAAATCTGTGTGGCCATGGTCCGTATTGCCACCACCGTTAAAGAAACTACCCGCACATCTCAGGTGTGATTAGTGACTTGCTGCAGAGGTTGCATAGTGGCAAACGCTTCCTCATGATTCCAGCTGGGCTGTCTGCAGAGGAGTAGGAGCTCTTTTCTCTGCGTAGGGAGGCTTTCAGATCACATATAGACATCTGCTTTCACAGCATCGCTGTCTTCTAGACCGCAAGGGGAGTGTGACGGGCTGAAAGATGAGTGGAGTTGGAGATGTGGTTGTGAAGATCTGTCTGTGCCATCCTTTTTCTTGACAAGTTTATGGATCCTAAAAGATGGTGGAAGCTGTACCCATCAAGGAGGGATTTTATTTTTGCTCACAGCATGGACAGAAAAGGGCTATATTTGTAGATTTCCTCTGCAGATGTAAGGAATAAGTCCTGGGTTTAATTTCATCAATATTCAGCCTTAAACTGAGAAAAGCTTAATGTGCAAGATAGCTGAAATTCAGTATACTAAATGTCTTCAGTTGAAAAATCTCTGTAGTCAAAGTTATTGCTGAGTACTACCTTAAGTAGATTTGTTGTTTCCTTTCACACTTTCTTCTCCTATCAAGAATAGAACCAGAAATCAGGAAAAAGAGATAAAGGTGTTAATAAAAAAGGCAAGAGAAAAACAGAAAAGAGGTGTTGATTTTTAGAAACTTTGATTTACTTGATTTTGTTTTAAAAAATTAAGCTTTCTCACTAAAAGTATCCTTAAGGAAAAAGGATGTTTTTCTTTCAGAATCTTGAATGGGAAAAAATTCAGGTTTGTGTCAGGTATAGCTTTCTGATATTTTTTAGATGTAAGTTTAAAGTACTCTGCTTAAAAACAGACACCTTTTTAAAAAGAGATTTTTGGGGTTTCTTTCTTTGTACCTTGACAAGATGGTTTGTTCATGTCAATAGTCTTTTGCTCACTCAGAAGACATTGGAATCGGAAATGCCAGTACTTCCAGTCTTTTGATCCAGCTCCCTTAAGTGTTGTTACAACAGGAATATATAGGATTATTATAACTTTTCAACTTGCCAGGTTTGTAGGTCTAATCCAGAGCACTTTGGGGACTGGAGCCACTTCTGGCATGGTGCCGGGAGGACCCAGAGGTGCTCTGAAATGCTCCCTCGCTGGGTTGCCCCCAGTCTGCAAGTGCCATTCACTGACCTCCTCTTTCTGACTGGGGGCAAACTCTTTGAATAGGCTTTTTTGGGGTGGTGTGTGTGTGTGTGTTTCATCTTCCTTCAAGGGCTTACCTCAGGAAGCCCCTTCATAGCAGGCTCATGGGATGCTTCCCTGACAGAGGTCCAACCCTTGTGTCTGTGAAGGTTAACAGTGAGACACATTCATACCGCTTCTGTGGATCAGAGACCTCTGCATTTTGCGTTTGGGTTGTTAAGGTGTGTTGCGTCTTTGTAAGGCAAGTTATCACTGTCAGTTATTAACATCCACATTACTCAAGGTGAGAGGGTTTTGTACTAAACCTCCTACTTTCTCGTCATATTGAATTAGTGGGGTTTTTTAATGCATATCTGCACGTTAACAGCGTAATTTTTTTTTCACGGCAGGAGAGTAATTTCCTAATTCATTTGTACTGCTGCACATTCTCCACTCTAGTTATAAAAGAAATACAGTGAGGTTTAGGATTTTGTTTTTAAACGTCCTGTAAACCTTGAATTAGAGGAATAAGTTTTGAATATATAGGGTTGTCTTCTCCTGAATATCTCTGTAAACCCTGACCACAAAAGCTGTAGGAAATACTTTCTGTAGGGTTGAAATTTAGCAGAAAACCAAAGTAAATAATTTAAAACAAATCCTGGTAATTGTACAGAGTCTGGTTGCTTATGTATGTGTGTGTATATATATAAAGACATAGCGATGCAAAATTTGTTTAAATGGATTACTTGTTTCACATGTGTTATAATTACACTTCAGAGCAACCGCTTTCTGTATGATTTGCTTTGTATGTAACGATTACGTTACAGCTTAAGCATGTAATCAGATAGATCAGGTGTAGGACATCAAGATGGAAGATTTCTGTTTTTCCCAGTGCTTGTTTCAGGAGGAAAAGAATGTCTTAAAACTCTAGAAGTAGTAGACTAGGAAAAAGAGAGCCTCTGGAAACACCAGTTGAAATCCCCATTGAAGCTGGTGGCAGTTCTGGTACTGACTTCAGTGGATTTAGAATTTCACTGTAAGGATTTCTTAGATGTTTTTTAAAATAAAAAGGTGACCTGTTTAATACTACCCCAAAACATTCACTACATAGCTTCTGTCCTGCTCAAATTCAGATTGGTAAGTGCGTAAATCGAAAGGAGAACTGTAGGAAAGTAAAACTATGTATTTCAAGTAAGAAAGTAACTGGAGATCTTTACACATCATGCTCTTGCTAGTTATTCTCGGTAGCAGAAGTGACTGAGCGGGAGTTGTTATGATCCGTAGCACTTGGTAAGGAGGGGGGAGTCAAAGAAAGAAACAAGTGCACTTAGAAAAATGCCTTGAGAAGGTATGTGACACAAACGACAAACTCCCCAAATGAATCTGCAACACAGCATACTCATCACTGCTGGTTCTTTTTAAAGGGGAATCTTAAAAAAAATCCACTGTTGAATGTACTTAAGGCACTAATCCTTGCCCGTGTGAAAGTAAACCCAGGATTTAATCAAATTTCTATCTCAGTTGCACCTGAACAGATGACGCTGAATATCTTATTTTTATTTTGTGCTGTTTATTTCTGGAAAACAACAAAACATAAAGAAATACGTTAAGATATAGAATTGCAGAACTGGGAAATGCAATCAGTTTGTCACAGAAGATTTTTTTTTTATTGACATCTTTATTTTGTTTTGATGTCTGTAATTAAATCCCTAATTATGTGTTTCTGTTGCAGTGGTCATGCTTTTATTACATAATTGCTACAAGTTTTTCTCACCACTAACAATATTTGTTTAACCTTAGTGCATGCTAGTTACATATTTCATAGTGTAAAAGCTTAGAAATAGAGTTATTGACTGCTATGATTAACTAAATCAGAGGGGTTCAAAGTTCTTTGCCATAAATTAAATATGTTTTGTGGCAAAGGATCAAAGATAATGAAAGGATGAAGCAATTGCAGTCATTAAACAATGAATATTATTTCAACACCAACTGAAGAAAATAAAACCAAAGCAAGGCAGGAAGACTGGCTTTTTAAAGGAGGGGAAAAAAAGTTTCGCCCTAGGGTAATTAAATAATTTTACAAAATAATTTGTACTCTGATCCTTTAAGCTTGCTTTTGTGTTTTCTCAAAAAACATTTGATTAGGTGAGATGCAATTCAGTCACCTTCTCTTTTTCTTCCCTTTTGAGTTCAGGCATAATTTTTGTCAGTATATTTCAATGTATTCATTAATTTTTCTCATTTGTTTATTTTATGCAAACCATAAGAGACATTTTTTCCTCAGTGAAGATTGCCTCTTTATTTTATTTTGAAATATTTGTATATTTATTTCATTAAATGAGATAATGCTTTTTCTTATTAACATAATTTCCAGTACATTAAACATATTTCTCCACAGACAGAAGAGAGGAATCAGATTAAATGACAGTTAAATCACTTGCAGCAATTTCAACTGTTAAAAGAAATATGCGTCTCTGTTTTTTTTGTGATCATGAGATGTGCTGTAAAGGGAAATGCAATACTAAAGAAAGGAGGGAAAACATAAAGAAATAATGACTGACTTATTGCACTAATACCACTGAGAGAAGAAAAACTCACTACAAATAAAAGGAAAAATAATATAGTGAGTTCGAAAGTTACCAAAATTCATTTCTTATTGATGAGATCAGTGCAAGCCTAATACTAAGTAAACTGCAGGAGAAAAAAAAAAGCACACCAAGAACCAACCAATGCCATAAACCGTGGATGATGAAAGAAGAAATAAATACTATGCCTTTAGAGGCTATCACTCTAAATGCCTTTAATTTTTAAGTAACTCATCTTTTATCATATTTAGGGAAGTGGAGAGAGAAGCAATTATCTTTTGGTAAACTAACCATGCACCTCTGCTAATGGACTTGCTAAACTAGTTAGTGTTCTCCAAATGCCCATGCGTCCTTACTGCAGATCTGTCATGTCTTCTTGAGCAGGCATGGGACTGCACAAGCGGGAAGATTATCTTTTTATTAACTCTTAATACAAGATATTCCAGAATAACTTTAATAAGATGTATTTGTCTTAATTATATTTTTATTATTATTTTAATTTCCAGAGTCTGAACCAGCTGCTTTGAAGAGATCTTCTGAATGAATGACTAGGCTGTGAATTTCTAAGGTAATGGTCATGTTATTGATTTGACCCCAGTCAAGGTTTTCTCTGTTTGTGCTTTTAGCTGCAAACTAGTTATTTTTCACCATGGTTTTGTGTGCTAGATCTCGTTGTCCTGAGTAAGGACTAGTTCAATATTTGCCCTTTTCCTTGTCTTTCTCACTTTCTCGTTAATGTCCTCTACCGCTTGAAGCTCTTTATGCACCCTGTGCAAAATACTGTGATTTTCAGCTTTAAGATGGAGGCAGAGAAGGGGTTCTCAGGTTGGTGGACCTGTTTTTAGCTCCCTGCTCTACTCAGAGTGAAATAAAAATATCCTTTTCAAAGGATTTTAATTGCAGTCTTTTTGCTTTTAAATGCCTAATGCAAAAAAGTGATGTCACTGTGGTACAGCATTCTCCCTTATGTGAAATGGTGCAGGAAAAGTGAGGTGAAAAATGACACGGTTGTAAGGCTTTTATGGAATTGTTTTCTGGGGCTGGAGAACAGCCTCTGCCTTCCTGCTTGGTGCACTCCCTTGTCTGCTGAAGCTGAGCAGGGTATGCTACAGGGTCGTTACAGAAGGCTTTGCACACTGGGGTTGGTGTCCCTTGTGTCCTCTTTTGAAATTATATTTGTCAGGGAATGGAGGTGGAAATGGAATTTAGCAGTGGAGGAGACTCTAAGAAATTACAGTGCATGTGAAACATAATTAAAGAAATAAAACCAGAAGCATCTGTTGTCATCCTCTGCAGATGTCAACCAAGTGGGGATTGCTCCCACCAAGCAGAATCGCTTCTGTGTTACTATGAAGGTGCACCAGCTGAGCCCTTTCTCACAAGTGCTCTAAAGCTTCTGGTGGGCATAGGTTAAGGGTCATTTCAAGTTCTGCCTCAAGATCACTATGTAAGGAAGCTCTGCAAAACAGAGGGAGCTGGTAAGTGAAAATAAATGCATAGAAACATTTCTAATGATGGTCCTTATACTTACAACCTTTATTACCATATTTTCAGAGGGCATAATAATCATTAATGTGTTTATTGTGCCCTTGTGAGTTGGGGCAGTAATGTTATCCTTTTTTCACGCACACAGAATTGAAACAGACAGCCCAAGCACTTTACTCCAGCTCATGTGGGAAGGCTGCCAAAGACCTTTACCTGTTTGCTAGGTTCTCTTGCAGGATCTTGACCCGTCTCCTTGGCTTTAGGTCCTTGTTCAAGGTGCCTGAGATAGGAGACTAGTTGTGCTGGGCTTCCTCTACAGTCAGTAGAGAGAGAGGGATCTCCAGAGGAAAGTTCTGATCTCTGGGCATTTTCAGTCTTTCCCAATGGGTTTTGGAGGGTGTCTACAAAACTATGCTCCTCTCAAAGTACTCAGAGATTTTTGCATCTCTCCACTGTGGACCCTCACTAAGGACACAATGTTATTCAGTACTACCATGAAATAGAACACTTATATTTTTGCCTCTGATGAAGAAGCCCAGTGCAGCTGTGCTTAACTTTTGAAGATGCTCCATCATGCTTGCAAAATGACATGTGTGACCATAACTTAGATCAACAGGCACCTGACTGACATAGCAGAAACAAGCACATAAAAAAGCCTCTTGATGAGGTGTGAGGTTAAGTGAACAGATGTCCTCCACTGGATTTTGTTGTGATCGAGTCACCCTCTAAATAACCATGAAGTTCTCATCACTGTGAACAATTGTCTTTTTTGATCTCAGAGACATACTGGCAGGACAGTCCAAACCTTATCTGTGTCCTTTTCTCTAGGACTTGTTTAACATAGTCTGTAATGCTGCAAAATAATTGGACACACATTTAGCTTTGTGCATGCTGATTGTCCCCCTGAAATAAAAAGAACTAATATGTAACATGTAATGGCTCTAAAAGTGACAGCAGGTTTGAGACTTCAGTTTATAAAAGTGTGTGTAAAAGGCTTAGTTAACTGGTTTTAAATGAAGTAGATGATGAGAAAAACCTGTTTCAGAATTTAACATGTTTATATTTTGCGTAGTCCATGCTGAGGCCAGTTTTCTTGTGATACTGCAAGAAACTAAATCAGTCTTTGACCAAGAGGGTATGATGCTAAAGGTATTCTCAGAATAACATGATTTAGCTTTTGGAAAATAATAAAGCATGACTACATTGGACTTTTTGTTATGTAACAGCAGTTTTTCCATTCTGCACTGAATATTATTTTCAGATTTCTTATCTTGCATGTTATTGCCTATTTCATGCCTCTGACAAACTGGCTGAAACAAGCTTTTTTCCCCAAACTTGAGATATTTGTGGATAAAGGATTATTACTGGTGATATATTTTAAAGGATGAATAAATTACAGCATTGTTTAGGCAGGCTTGCAGATGCCGACAAGGTGCATGGTGTCCTGTCCAATGCTGCAGCAAAGGTCGGTGTCAGAATTCAGAAGGGACTCAAGAGCATTGGGTTCCCACCTTTTGTGCTTGGATCAGTAGGTTTAGGATCTGGAGTGGTCTGGAATACATACTAGAATATTTTCTTGTTCGGTTTTTCAGTTAGTGTTTTGGCTGCGTGACACATTCTGTCTGTCACATGGCAATATTTTAAAAAGAGTCAGCAAACTTGCTTATTGATAGAGGTACTAAAATTCACATATATCTTGATGATGTTACTAAGCTTGGATGTGGGGAGGCATGCGGTGGCAGTGTGTCATTCCACGCTCTTAGATTTTGGCTATAACGTACCTTCCTTTTCTGGAGAAGAGGGTGTGCGCTAAGTTCATGGCAATGCTTGAGTGCAGAAGGGTGGCTTTGGAACTGGTGCTTCTCTTGGCAGTATTTGAGGAAAGCAAGTGAGGGAGACTTCATTCTTGGGTTTGGTGGTTGGCTTTTTGATTTTGTTTGACACAATAGGAATGGCTAAATGACAGAGAAAAAAATAAGCTCGATTCCTGCGTTCTTCACAGAAGATCTCAAACAACGGAATCTCTCCACTCCAGTCACTCTGGTATATGTCTGACTTGATTATTCCTCTCCTGTTGAAATATGTTGCAGCTGGACAATATCTTCACTGAAATACACTGGAGAAGTATGGAAATACAAGTTAATGTTTGTGAAAGTCAGAATCTATATTCACTTTATCTATCTATATCTATATTTGTTGATTGCTGTAACTGCGATGCAATTACTTACGTCTAAAAATGATGCTATACATACATGGTGTGGGGTTGGTACTGTACCTTTCCCTGACTGAACAGCAGACCTGTTGATTCATTTCAGCCTTGAGTCATATCAAGGGTAGGTTTTTTAACTTTTGTTTGTTGGGTATTTTTGTTTTTCCTGTGACTGTCAGTTCACTGTAACTTCCCCTCATTTCTAAAATAAAATTCAAGGTGAATGTTCTAGCCTCCTCTGAAGGCATCCAGTTTACTCCTTTCCTGACTGCACTTCACACCTAGTCTAGCTTTTAAGGCCATGAGGTTCACCCTGTTGGTCTGTTCCTCTTCTCCCTAGAGTGATTTAGCATCTATAAACCTGTTTGCAAAGGAGATTGAAGTTTCAAAGTAATTATGATTTATGAGTTGTGTAATTACTGGTGTCTGGATACGGGACAGATATAAGTACCTCACCGAGGAAAAGATGGACAGGACTAATTTTGTACCTTTTCTCTCCACTGGCAGCACTGCTGCCCTGTCAATATGGGCATACCTCTGGACAAACCACAGCATTCGTTGCTGTCTTTTACATGATAAAGGTAATGAGGTGCTGTGGGAGGACAAAAAGTGATCATAGAAAACCAGACTTTGATAATTCTGTTGCTTTGTGGAACAGATTACTGTGTCTTTATATGGAAATTCAAGTGGAAAAAGTGACATAGATTGTTTGGGGCGGGGGGGAGGGGGCCCTGAAATTCTACTTAATGTTTCTCTTAATATTTCCAGTAAGTCAATGTGAACATAATAAAATGGATGCGTGTGTTTGAAAATATTTGGCTAAATTTAGCTATGTTTTTGGCTTAAAAAGGGAGGACAATGATAATAAATTTAATTTGAAAATAGAAGCGTCCTTGGTTTCCTGTTTTCAGTAGGCTTAAGATAATTCATTTGTTCTACTTGCAGTTTGCCTATTGATGCATCATCCCTTCCAAAACTGTCTGCGGGCCATCTTAGCTAGAGTTTCCTACAGTTATTTTTGCACTATTGTTAAACAGTACCATACAGCATGTTGCTTTTTCTTTTCAGTTTATTGCATGGGATCAGCACATAGTTTTTTACTGTGGCATATTTGTGTGCTTGTCACTTTTATGGTTTATATGCTAGCATACAGCCAAAAAGACAAACTTTTTCCCCTCAATTTTCTTCTTTTGTATTGTTTAGTCCGCAGTGCCTTTACACCAACAACTTGTAGAAATCAAATTCCTGGAATATAATTAGTTTGCTTAAAAAAAGAAGAAAAGTTGGAAGGATACAGTTCTTGTGGATTAGTGAGTGTTCTGTGAATGGCTGCATTTTACTACCCAGGGCTGTACCAAGGATAAAATGCAAATGACTATTTTATTTAAACTTCTTAGTTTAGGCATTTAACCTCTGATACCTTAGCGTGTCACTTGCACAGAGACTCATGCCTGCATGAAGAGCTTTTCTAAAGCAAGCAGAGCTCTTCACATAGGCAAAAATATGCCTGTGTGGATATCATTGCGTGACAAGGACCATATGTTTGCATTTGTTGTATACGTAACCCCAAACCAGGCAGTACCACATGTTGTCCAACTACTACTTTATTGCAGTTGATCTAAAATTAAAAGAGATTTTTTACAGTTGACAGTGTAGTTATTGTTTGTTCAATTTTGAGTTTGTAGAAAACAAAACATTTTTTCTTAATGTCTCTATGGTATCAGTTCTTACATGATACTCCCATAAAGAAATTCCTAGTTTTACCTGTTAACTTTTTCATGGTTGTGGCCTAGTTTGTATTGATTATTTTATCAGCTCTGTCATTCAGTAGTTAGATTATTGCTGCACATTGGAGGATGATTTGGCTGTAGTTCGAGGAAAGTTGTTGTTAGCATGGCTTCTGCAAAACAAGGAGTTAAAGCTTTGAGCATAACAATCAACTACTTGCATAATTCCACTTTCTTATTTATCTGTGTAGTTCCAATGTACCGCATGTATTTAGCTCACCCAGTATGCAGTAACCAAAGACTAGTAACCAGTTTGAAATTCTGTATTGCGATAGATGTATTGTGATAAATCCACTGCGTTGGCGGCTTCTGCGTTTGCCATTTTGTTAAAAGTTGTCACACCACGTGACCCACGACGTAAAGCCTGCTGGAAACAAAATACTAATTTTCTTTAGTTTCTTTGGTTAGTTAAGTACTTTCAGGAATACCAACTGTGATTTGAGGTAAAGAATCCCTGCAGCAATTAGGATTCATTTACTACTGGCACATTTTATTAATTACACATTTGTAACCACATGGATAGTCACCAAACCAATCGCACATGTCTGTATTTAGAGATTTGTAGACAGAAGATTTAACGTAAACATAGAAATGTTAAACTACTCATCTGTAGCCTGCAAAGAAGATAACAAGAAGGATTCTGTTCTCAGTATGATTTGTGAACAATGCTAAGTAAATATTCATCATTAATATATAATAACTGTTGCTTTTGGCAGTTCACTTTTCATTTAATTCGATAATGTGTCCAGTAAATGAAGTGGTACAGGCTGCAGTGTTTTACCATCACAATTGCATATTTTCAATCATTGTTAAATGAAGGCAGCTCAAGGCAAAGCTTTAACCCCCACTAGTTTTGTATGTGATAAAAAGAGAAGGCGCTATCAATCTTTATTGTCTGTCTCGCTTACTGTAATTGCATTCAATAGTCCACTGATTCTGTTGTCTGTGCTAATGTCAGGAACAGTGAAGAGCCAGATGCTCAGACTAGATCATACGCATCCAGTGGCCACTTTGATAAGTTGGCAGCAAGTCTCTGGGTTCGATGATAAATTGTTAACTCTATAGATTACGAGCAGCTGAACACTGGGAGTGTGTGTGGAGAAACTTCTTACCTTGTTTTAAATCTGGCATTATGACGCTAGCTAAAGGGCATACCATGTATTATTCAAATGCATCTTGCGCTGGAAACATGCCAATGAGTCATTGTAGCCCCACGAACAGTGAAACAACAACAACAAAATCCCCAGCCTGAGTGATTCAAACATGACATTAATAGTCCTAAGACTGTAAAAAGTATTTCAGAATAATCTCTAATAGTTATGGTTATCTGATTCAACACGAAAGCTTTTGAATTATGGTATTCCATCCTTGAATCCGTCTTAAAAGTTGTTTTCTCTTGGCAGCTTTTTTTCTTTAATTTCAAGTAGTAGCTGGAATGTTTTACAGAGAAACAATAATGCTTTAGTGAAGTATGAGCAGTGATATACTTTTGTGGGGGGAAAAAAGTGTAAACAGGGGGATGATGGAATAAGTTATTTGCTTTCTACATGTAACTTATACCTTTACAGTATGTCCCGTATCTAAGGTTCGTCACAGGTTAATTGTTTAAGCTGTTTAGTGAGTATTATCCCTTGGACAAGTAGCTGTTAAAGGAGATCTAAAAAGACTTGGAAGCTTCATCTTCACCCAGTTCTTATTATTTAGTCAGATGATAATCCTTTTTTTTTTCCCCAGGATAGATTTAAATGGGATGACCCCAATAGCTGATGGTAGTTATATCAGGATGAGTGTGCCTTGCTCCGTGTCACTTGTGGCTTATGTCTACAGCGCTTCTGACAGTGTGGATGTGAGGTCTAGCTTTTGTGTTGTACAGCATATGAACTCTATTGTGGTAGTTGTCTGAGTGTATTTGGGTGGATTGTTAAGGTAATAGCCATCTTGAATGTAGAAATGTCAGTGAATAAAATTCTGATCAATGAAACCTTTTTCACATGGTGATGGTTCAGAGAGCAGCCGTTGCTAGCTCTACAAATAAGAGAGGTGGGGACTTCCAAAGTGCCGACTCAGACACTGATTCTTAGAAACCACATCTTGAACAAAGGCCATCATCAAGCAGTTAACAGAAAGTGTTGAGCACAGTTATATCTGAAAGGCAGAACAAAAATGCTCGATTCATGGGCATATTTTGCATATCTGCAAGATATACCTGCCTGCTTGCTATCCTGTCCTAGAGTTCCCTTCTAATATAAGGCATCTCCATCAGCAGAGACGCCAGTCTTTTTAGAAGTGCCTATGGGGGGATTGTGTTGCACGCTTTTCGTGTACTGGCCCCATGTTCAAAGCATTCCTCCAGGCAGGATGGACAGGGTGTTTCTCATACCTACTGTAAAAGCTGGTCCAAGGGTGCTCAAGTTGAGAGCCTTCTCACCGAAGGGAATGTCTTTGTGGAAAGTTCTTGGTACTCAAGCTTTTGGGAAAAAGAAACATCACTGTCTTCTCTTAAAATTTAAACAAGTAGTTAATGCTCAACTTTCAAGAGGCTGACTGAGACACTGTGGCTAGGAATTGTGTTCTGAATAACTTCTGGTCCTGGCTGGAGGCTCTCCTGCAGCCTTGAAAGGGGTGCTCCATCTCATGGTGGGCACAGGAGTAAAGGCAATCCTTTCTTCATTGCTTGGATACTTTGGGCAGCTTATTTAACTGCTGCAAGTGTTATTTAGGTACATCAGTCTCCCCCTGTGCAGTGTAGCCATTTGATAAATAACATCTGGTAAATCTGGCCTTGACTGAGGAGAGGAAGAGAACACTGTAGAGTATATGTGCAAATATTGGTTTTCATGCATCGTTTCTATCTTAGGAAATCAAATTGCATCGTATTTGGAAATGCATAGTGGACTTTGTGCTACTTAATGCATCTGTTTGCAATCTGATGTATATGTAGAAGAGTCATTATTTGAGGGAGTTTGGAAAACTAAAATCAGTTTGTTAAATTCATGGTACCTACTGTTGCCTTTTTCCCCCATTTGCATTTTGTTCAAATTAATTACATTGCACAGATGTTCAATTAAAGCTTAAAAAAATCAATGGATACAGCTGTTTTGAAGCAACATTGTTGAGATTTAACATATTTCATAATGCTTCTCTCAGAAGAAATTCGATTAATGACTGCTAAATAATTTTGCAATGATAAGTTAAAGGAAATGTGGAGTAAACTCTAAGATGATGTAGGCTGTCTGCTCCATTTATTAATTAGAATAACAGAGTAGCCCATAAGATACCAAAATAGAAGATCTGCTTTTCACTTTGTTGGACTAAGATGTGGATGAACTCAGGTTCCTAGGCAAAACATATTGATTTAACTGGAAATTATTCATACCTCTCTTGCAATTCATGGAAAGGTAACTTGAAATAGCTGCCATGGAAAAGTCCTCTACTAACAGTAGCCATACTGGGGTTTTTAATTCCTGCGGTACTGCTTTGTAATGTGGAATGATAGCAGTATCTTGCATATGAGCCGTGGGAACTGTAATAGCGTTGGGGCCTTTAGTATAGATTTTTATATTCTAATATAAAGGAAGAGAGCTTAAGATAATATGGAAGAGATGTGATGATAACAGCTATGGCAGAGGTGCTGTTGGACCAGATATCATTTGAGTGGTGGCTGTGCTGCTTAGGGAAAAACCTCGGATGCAGAACAGTAAAGGTAAGTTATAAGTGAGGACCAAACTATATTTTCCGTTGTGTTTACAGTATACGGGTGTTCTGTGGGGTGTTCACAAGTTTCTAAGCAAAATTTATTGAACCACATTGTTATATATAGTGTGAAGAGTAAAATACAGAAGAGGAGTTTAATACTTGAATTATCACATTGCTTCTCTGGTTGGCCAGTTGGTATAGTCCTGTTGGTCTGATTGAGGCCAAGATTTCACCCCCCACAATAAAGCCAGCAGTTATCCTCTTTTTCACTTCAGAGGATTTTGCCCTTAAGTTATGTTATTATTAGTATTGTTATTACTAAGCATTAGTTAATAGCACAGAAGCGATTGAAGCATACCAAGACCCTAGTATTGTCCTCAAGGATGTCACATCCCATGCTTCAAATACCTTGATAGTGTGTTTAGTTTGTATATGCTGTGCACAAATCAAGGCATTTTATGATCAAGGCATTTTACTTCAGTAAAGTGAAATTGGACTTTGTGCCCATGTTTCCTGTGTTAGACCAGAGCTTTGGCTACTAAATTAGAGCATCTCCACTGGAACTAGTGAAGGTGGGTTCCTTCACACCTTTTTCTGTACAAGTTAAACTACTCCTGTCTCCTTGAAGTTTTTTTACTCTAAAGGTCTAGAGAATTGCTTAGTGATATTGCACAGAATGTGAATCTACATTTATCAATTTGTTTGAAGATGAAATATTCTATTTAGTACATGTAGATATGGATATGCACCAGGATACATATACTAAGGACATGGTAGTGCATGTTAAGATTTCATTGGAGCTGTTGCGTATTTGGACTGCATGCTCTGAACACTGATCACATCTGCCTTTGTTTGGAGGCAAGTGTTGGGGGATCTGAAAGTGTTCAGAGGTTTTTAGCTCAATCTCAGTGATCGCTACCCCATGCCTACCTAAATTTTATTTTATTTTATTTTATTTTATTTTATTTTATTTTATTTTATTTTATTTTATTTTATTTTATTTTATTTTATTTTATTTACTTTTGGACTGATGAAGGGGGCACCTTTGCTGAGGACAGAAGCAGTGTGACCTCAGGCCTGTACTGCTGGCTCTAATGCCGTCAGGAGGCCCAAGGAGAGGTTGGAAGCCCTTCATCCTGGAGGATTAGTAGTGGCAGCTGGGATTCTACAGTTCTCACCAGATCTTACAAAACGCTGCACTTGGCCCTAAGGGAATACCTTACTGCTTAAATACAGGTCTTTCTGACAATTAAAAGAAACAGCACACAAAAAAGGAACTACAGCAGAATACTATTTTGGGCCATTGTTTATATTCTTAATTACTTGCCATTAAATCAAAGCTAAGTAATTTTTGCAGGGTAGTTCACTCAAAAGATTTCTACCAGTTTGACATGTTGTTTTGTATTTGTGGTAGAGCTGTGATGTTTGTAGTATATTAGTGTAAGCATCCTGTTACTTGTGCATTTCAGAGTGGTTTTTTTGTTTGCTTTCAGTTCTCAGGTAATGTTAGAAGCAGTAATGGTACCTGTCTCTTTAAAGTGGCGTGGCTTCACTGAATAATTTTTGAAATAATTTTTTTGGCAGATGGTCTGCTAGACACTAATTCAGTTAGAAGATTTCTGCTGTAAGTCATGGTTTATGAAAGCTCTACCAGGACAGTAGATAAGAGACAAGAACTGATTTTTGTCTGGGGCCAAAAATGGAATTTCGTATGTGAAAAATAATGTCTGTATGTTTTTGCAGCTGCAGATAATTGGGAGTAAACGTAATGGCTAGACCTATTGCTTCATTTGTATTTGCAGATGATTGCATTCTTGTCTCACTGCTTTTAAACTGATACGTAGTTCAGCTCTCAAGTGAAGTTGCTAATTTATAGCTGAGCAGATCAGGATCTAGATGTCCATCTCACTGTAATGGTGTCTCAGCTGGGACACTCAGGAGTCTGAGAGTACAAACTGTTTTACCAAGACTACAGCCATGTTTTTGGATTATGTACAATGAACAGTATGACATTTTACTGATTGTTGAAAAGAAATTATATGGCAAGCAAAAATATGTATCCAATATCTTGTTTAGAGGGGGGTGGAAGAATCAGGTTTAGAAGTAGTCTTATGCTCTTCTGCAGTGGTACAATATTCAGAGTTACTGCACCTGGATCTGAAACTATTGACTGTAAAGAAGAAAGTTCTTCACTTTGACTCAAAAACCTTAATTTCAGAATCAAGCATTTAAAATAAAAATTTCTTTGAGGTAAATTCTGAAGTAAATTGTTCCAAATTAAGAAACCAAACCAATTTCCTTTGAAAGTGTAAAGAAAAGCCCCTTGAGTTAGAAATAGATTAGTATGTGGGATAAAATTTCATAGTTAGGACCAGTTTGAGGAAGCTGAGAAGAACTTCTGAAACATTTCAGAAGCATTACATTTGAAAATCTTCCTGAAGAAGTTTTGACATAAAACTTCTCTCAGTTTGTGATGCACCATGCAAGTTAAACTTCTCTGAATTATGGAGCAGGAGCCTGAGTCCGTAGCCTTTTGAAGTCAACAGTAGCTTTGCAGGTGCATCAGTACACCTGGGATCATATCTAATGAAGTTGTAGTATTATTAAACAAAACAAAACAAAAACCCACACAAAAACCCAAAACCCAAACACCTCCTTTTCCTTTTTAAAAGCAAAAGCTTTTAAAGCAACATAATAGCAGGGGGGATCAAGTTCTCTCATGGGAGCTCAGTCCTCTGATTTCTTGCTTAGGTAGTAATTTCTACTTGTGTTAAGTTGAACCTAGTCGGTAGACGTTATGCTTTTCTGATTAGATGAAAATCTTCACCTTTGGAAGGAGACTAATAACTGTGCAAAATGAATGTTATAGGGAGAGGGGCTTTAAACTTTTCCCTTTTTACTTGTTATATGGGTTATATTAGTAGTGATCTGGGCAGGCTTTAAAAAAAAACCTGCTGATGTTTTTTATGTATTTTTCCATGTTTGTAGAATTGGTTTGACTTATGTGTATAGAGTATGGAGTGTAAAGTGCCTTGGCTTTAGTGGATTTCTGTGTTATATTTTTAAAATATCTGCATGTTGAGAAACTGGTCAAGTTACTTGGGGAATGTACTCTTTCAATAGCAGCTTTGGGAGAAAGCTTAGCATTTTTAACACCTGTTGTAAATCCTTAATTTGAGTTGCCCCACAATTTGAAAGGAGTATTTGTGTGTTCTTGTAAGTCTTGTCAGCACGTTGTTTAGTGAAGAGATTCAGTATGTATGGAACGTCTGTAAAAAGGTATGTAAAAAGCAGCAGCAGATACTTCCATGAGCATTTGTGAGGTAAAGTCTAACATTATTGCTAGGTGTCTGCACAGATGTTAAATGGCTGTCATAAAAAAAATTAGAAACGTTCAGGTGTAGAAAATTACTCAAATTATGTAAATATTCAGATGTTTTATATAAAAATAAGAATATGCCACCTTGTGGTAAGAAAGATGTTTTGGTGTATCCAGAAATCCTTTGGGTGAATACAGTACACATCTGAAAGCTTGCAATGATTTTTAATTTTTTTTTTTTAAGCAAGAGTTTAATAAGTAAAATCAAATTTTAGTTAGAGAATTACATGACCGAACTTCCCCTTTCCTCTGTGTGTTCTTCCTCCTTATGAATGTACTCTTGAACTCAGGGTATTTACAGAACTGTTGCAGCAAAAGCTGAATATTCCCGAAGCTTCTTATTCCTGTGTATTTTTTTCCAAGCTACTTGCTGTTATCCCAGAGAACTGGGTCTGGGAGGAGGGACACACCTTTAGCCCGGGTAGCAGCCTTGTAGCTGAGACTTCTTTTTGTAGTTATTGCTTTGTGGTTAATGCTGCATATATAGGCTGAGATAGCGGAGTAAAATGTCTCTATTTTATACTCAGCACTTAGATTGACTATTACTTGATTTGTAGCCAAAACTCAATTATGGAAAAATAAAGGTTTTTAAAAGATTGATAACATCTCTAAATTTATCCAGCAGCCAGGCATATCTAATACCTGTTATATTGTGCCATTCTTCATAATAGATTATAAAAAGTTTGTGTTTGCCTTTGCACCTATTCAAACTTAATTTGCAATTATAAGGTGAATTGTGTAACCTAATGACATCCTCTTTCTCACCAGGATGCTGTTCTTTAAATGTTTGTTTAGATTAAAAAAGAAAACTACCTCCCCCAGTTTCTCTTTTTATTCTGTATTCTATTTTCTGTGATTTAAATAATCTACTGTAGCTGCAATACACTTAGTGGGACCACAGTATAACTGCTGTCACGGACATGATAACAAACTACTGTTGTTTTACTGTTTAGGTCCCTTTATTTTACACGTTGATGGTCAGGAAAAAACTACAGAAAAAATAATAAGTGGAAAATCTTACAGTCCTAAATTTTGCGTGCGCACACACACACACACACACGTTCCTTAACAGCAGGGGATGTCTACCCTGAGCAGGCACTTCTGTGCATATTGATGCTACATTTATATAATAATAAAAAAGGGGTTGGCAATTTTTCCCCAATTTGAAGAAGTATTGTGCTTGTAATTAAAACATACTTTCTCTTAGCATAATTTATTTCCTTGCATAATGTAATTTGACAGAGTGTTATAAATGTATATGTCTATGCTTCATGACCCCATTATGAGGACAATTTTTCCATAGTAATTCATTTGTGTTCTGTTTTCTTCCTGCTTTCTGATTACACAATCAGTATTGAATTGTGCAACCAACATCCTGATTAAAATGAGACAAAAACCTATACAGCTTAGCTCACTGAAAATCTCTTGTTGTTTCCCTAAAGACAATGGCAAAATTCTTATTTGCTGGAGAAGACAAAGTTATTAAAATGGCTTGCAAATGGAAGAGTAGAAGGTGGAGCTCCAGCTCCCCGTGGGACGAAGGCAGGGTAGAAAGTATCAGCTGCAAACACAGTTTGGAGAAGTATTGCAGGAAAAAAGGCGACCCACTAGAAAGTTGGGGCTGATGAGAGGGATTTGGGAGAATGTTTCTTATTTTAGTCCAGATTTTAGGATCACAGTAAGGTTTTTCATAGCAACAATTAATTTCTGTAGTTGCCAGAAAATAACAAAAAAAAAAAGTTTTTTTGATGCAGAAGTCATAATGCTACTGAATGCATAAATAATTTTAGTTTTATCTTGCCACCAGGCCTAAGAATCAGAACAGCCTTTATGGTGGGTGGCTGCTATGGACTTTGCCTACCCCAAACAGTTCACAGCTGCTGTGTTTTTCGACTAGCCCAAAATGTGCTTGACAAATAATACAAGGAAACCTATTCAGTCACTTGAGAAGGGTTCCTCTACCATTAGTCTGGAATAATTTTTGTGGCTAGAATTAAACACACATTCTGGTGAATGGGAGGATTAAATAGTCCAAATTGCGCTTACTTTTGTTTGCGTTTCAATTTCCTTTTTTTCTTTTTTTGCTAATTTTTTTATTTTCTGGTGAATAGTGTAGGATTTGTTTATTGATTGGCTACTAGTTAGAAAAGCAAAATTTTGATTCATTTCTTGAGAATATTAACAAAATGAATGCTGACTATATAAGCATGCCTGTTTAATGCTGAGTTGATCTTGGGAATGATCAGCTAAAGAATTAGATCTTGGTGCTTGAGACTTGAACATATCCAGAAGAACTGAGAACCCGAGTTGCAGCTTTGCCTTTTGCACCCTGGCACCCTTAGTTTATTGATTCATTTTGTCAATCGAGAATGTGTTTAGATGGATCATGGGCTGCTCACAAGCAACAACAGTTAATTAGTCAAGTATATTAGAAAATGGTGTGCCACAAATCTTAGCAGTGGGCCAAGTTCAGTAAAATGCTGATTTGTAACAATTATTAATTTTTTAAAAATTTCTTTAGAGCAGAAGTTTGGCCTTATGGTCCATACTCAGGTTTGGGAGCTGTGAGTTCCTAATGTTAATAACCTGGCTTTTTTACTAGCTTTTTCTCATAGCACATGTAGGTCTATCTTATCCCCTCTTACTTCCTATAGAAATAAGCCTACTTACTACAGTGGTTCTACTTGAGGTGTTATAGCTAGAACGGATTGGAAAATGGGAAACATGTCTTCTGGAACATTTCTGACCAATTCTAATTATTGCCATTAATGTATTGTTGAAAAATTTTAAACGGAATTTATTTGGAAGGTATGACCTGCTCTTTGAAAGTGGTGGAAAATACTTATTTTTAATCACCTTCATCTCAAGAGCTGTAATTGAGGTTATGAAGTTATAGTGGATTAACAGGTTAGTGATTTTTTTTTTTCAATATGGGGAAAAAATTCAGCAAGTTTCTTATAAAAACTTTACTAAGTGCTCAACCTTTGAACACAAATGCAAAATCAAATGTTTTAAGTTAGGGCCATAAGCTTCACATTAGGAATTAATCATGAGATGTTTTGGTGATAAAATCTCTCTCATTTGAAAATGTAATTTATTAACTGTTACAATATCTATTTCAGGGCTTTATTCAAGCTCCAATAAAGATTTTCATAATATTATAATAATGTGCCAATATTAAGCCTTGTGTGAAAGAAAAGTGTGCTTTTCTCTTGGCTTGCAGTTTCTCTCTTTTTTCTTTTTTCTTTTTTCTTTTTTCTTTTTTTTCCTTTGTCCCCTCTGGGATGCAAAACCAGAAAACCCAGGGACATGACCTGATGTTTGGTGGCATAACAGGGAAGTTGCAACTGATCTCAAAGTAGACAGCGTTGTTGGTGGGGCAGCGAGACTCCGGTCCCTTGTAGCTGGCTGTTTGTTGGCCACAGCCACTTCTGCCTGTGTTGTAGGTGTGCAAGAGAGGTGGGATGCTGGTGGCTGAGCAGTCATTCCCCAAAGACTTCTCTGCTCTCCCATGGATGCAACGTAGGTCTGTGCTTCATGTTAGTGACCTGCGTGGATAGTAAAGGGTCTAAGGAAAGCTTCAAGGTAAAGTGCGTCTCATCTCATGCACCTCCATCTTAATGCTGCCTCTCGTACCTCCTGTCCAGCTTAGCATTTGGTCTCGCTCACACATATGGTGGTGGAAAAGAATATACGTAGCATGTTTGATCAAAATGGACTGAAACAGATGGAAAGTCTTGGGATCATACTGTGTTTTCTCTTTCTGTGCTTGATGAAGGAATAGTCAGTAAAATGCTCACAAAGTATTAGTTCTGAGGAAAAAAAAATACTTGTGATTCCCCTTGCATTTGCATCGTTTTCTTCATGTTGTAAAAATAATTTAATATGACTTTAACAAGTTGATTCTGGGAAGCCTCATAGAAAGGCAAGAAGTACATGACAGCACTTGAACTGTGCTATTTTGCCTGTGCTGTAATTATTTTCATTTATGAAATTCTAAATTCTGTTTTAAATATTGAATATTTCTGGTGAAATGACAGCTTGTGCTAGCTTTAGGATATGCCTGCTTGGTAATTATTCATGAGAAGAACAGCTGAAAACAAACTAGTTATACACCTTGGCAAGTCACTGTGATTTTAATTCTGTGAAATTTCCCTATGGCCATGTGACTTTATTCTAAAGTACTCTAACAGTGCAGATGTCCAGAATGCTGTAGCTGTTACAAATGTTATTCCTGTATTCAAAGTTTTCAATCATCAGTGCTTCAGGAAAAGAAAGAAAGGAAAAAAAAAAAAAAAAAAGAGGAAAAAAAGACTGATGATACAGTGTGTTTTGAGTGTTTGTCACATACTTCATTATGTGCAGCTATCAAACATTACTGGAACACAGATATATCATAAGTAATATATCCCAATGCATGTTCAGGGCATATAATGGAATTTACGATGCCTGGAAGAATGCACCACTGAAATGCACTAAGTATTTTAAAATATCTTGTTTAAGCTGTGATACAATAGGCAGCATCAGCACTGACATTTTTGAAAGTTTGAAAGTAAGATAATTTCTATGTAACATTGGATGAAGAATTGAAATGCTTCAGATTTAGCTAAAAATAAAACATTTCTCTCCTTTTGCCTTTTCTTTTTCTTCTCCATATGGCTCCTGAAACATTCCTTCATTTAAATAGGTTTTAGAGCTCTTTCCTTATAGTTCCTAAAGCATTCATTGCTTTTTGAGGAAAAAAAGCATTTTAGCATGTGCTATTTTTGTTATTCTAATTAGAAAAAAACAGCTGGTCCTGCGCAGCTCTGACTGTAGCCTTTTTCAACACATTGTTCAGATTTTTTTCTCTTTTTCTGTCAAGCTACAGGCTACCACCTCTTCCCATCCCACACAAGCCAGCCCCCAAAACACCTGCATGCACAGCCCTAAGTATCACATCTGCCAGGGAACAAAAAGAAAATACTTCATTGGTCACAAGACACATACATCAAATTATTCATATTAGGAATATATATATTCACAAGTAACTGGAAGTGACACAGGGCTAATGGCCAGTAGCTTCGTTTCCCATTCAGGGGTATTTTTTAGTGTCTTTAGCATGCATTCTTTCTCGTACATATAAACCAACTTAACTGCTTTCATTTAAAAAAAAAAAAAAAAAGGTAATCAGCCTTCACTTAGGATTTTGATATCTGTAAACGTGTGTGCCTACAAATAATCATTGAAGCTGATCAAAGTCACACTCTCTGTTGCTATGGTAATGAATCCCCATTTTGTTTACGGATGGTTATGCGCCACATGACAAGAAATGATGTCAGGTGGAAAGCTGAGATAAATTAAATTTGTGGTCTGAAGTTATTAACATATGTTTTGTGTGAGTGTGTGCATGTGTATTAACTAAGAAAGGGAAGATCCAGAAAATTCTGGTATTTTAAAATGACACAGAAACACAGTGCTTACAACATAAATCACGGTGTAGTTTATTCCAGTTAGATGAAAGAGACGTAGGACGGCTGGGGCAATAACGTTTCCGTGGCATGTCCAAATCAGGGAGCTGTTCTTTGATAGTCCTACTTGTTATTTAATTTCTTTGTCCACTGTTTGCAATTCCATTTGTTGGTTAGGTCGCTTTTGCAACTGTCGCTAACTTTACCTACGTGTGTTTTGGCCGAATGGAAAGTCAGAATTTATTTCCAGCTTAAAGTAAAAGAAGTCATTACATTTATTTACAAATAATTACACAAATGTTGTTATTTTGGAAGGCAGAAGAATTCATACAATGAATATTAATTGCATTTCAAAACAAATGCTATAATACACTGATAATTTTGAAACAGGCTTTGAAGTCCTAAAAGCATGCAATTAAGATTAAAATCTGTGTATCTGTCAATTAGAGTTTACTTCTGTTTATGCAGTATTTCCCCTAATGCCGGCATTCTCTGCTGGTGGTTGCGGGAGACTGGCCTTTGTGGGTCAGAATCAAATGCAAGTAGGTGTTGAGGAAAATCAAAAGCCTGTAGTCAAAGTAGTCATTAAACGAAATTTGTTTCTGTACAAATTTTGGATATGACAGCCTTTTCTTTTTAAGTTTTATATGTATGTGTATGCATGGACGTATGCTTTTGGAGAAAGTGATTGAATGTATTTTCCTAAAAGATACTGTACTAGCTATTTCACAAAGTGTGGATGAGAAGCTGTTTTTATCAACAGTAATTTTCTCCTCTTGGTCATGTGTTTACATAAAAAGGGTAACAAATGCCTCCAGCCGGCTGAGATTTCAGTTTTGCTGACTTTCAGTTGCACTTCTCCCCATAGCACCTGTCAGGGTACCCGAATGAAATTCCACAAAGGTCACTGGAGAAACTCAACAAGTTCAGCAAGTTTGGGGTTACAGCATGGTGACCATCTAACAGAAAGCAGAAACCAGCAATTGAAATCCTGTAGTGGTTCTGATTCCTGAGGGTTCAGGGGGCTTCATACCAACTTAAATAGCTTGTGTGTCTGATAAATTTTCCTGAGGAATAAATTACATTAATCCTTTTTTAGAAGGTGCAGGCATTAGTTAGGAGAGGCAACAGAAATTAGCATTTGCAGAAAGTCTTATACTGTGGTAACGTTGGAAGGGCAGGGCTGTTACAGCAGAGATGAGGGAATACTGGCAAATTTATCCAATGCTTCGGTGTTCAGTCAGACTGAAACAATGCCAGTTTTTTCTTTTCCAAAGTTTGGCTTGTGAAGTATATACCTACGCAGAATATTAGACTAGAAACATATTAGAAACACAGAATATTAGACTAGAAACAGAGACTGCAGCAGTTGTATTGCTCCAACTATTTAAAAAAAGGCACTGAAGATGCAGTGTTATGTTCCTATATTTATGTTATTATTTAATACAGGATCAACACTGAATTTGTTACTTTGAAAGCTGCAGACCATTTTTCTGTTTCTTCAGAAATATAAAAATCTCTCTAATTCACGTGCCATGTGGTGGTGTACCACCTAGCAATAGGTGCGTAATTGAGGGCAGAATTTGACCCTTTGATTCTGTAAATCACATATGATCATTACAGAAGAGCTCAGATCTTTAGACGTTGTATGATTGCCAGCTCACCAGCCACCCTTCCTTTGTCACATTATTTTTTTAGAGTCTGACACTCTAATGAAAGCAATACAAAAGGCTGCCAGAGCCCAGCTCAGAATGCCCAATTTGCTTTGACTGCCATTTTAGAGAGCAAAAGTGTGTTCCATTATTTGTATCGATATTAGGATGAACTTAGAACGGCGGATCATCTGGACAGGGGCTTCACCTTTAGTTTCCTTTAAAGGGTTGTGCATGGTTGTGCACATTTGTGGTATCACATAAATAATAATTTGATAGTAGTAAAGTTAATGCATTGCTGAAGGTGGTCTAATAGACTTCTCTTGGCTCTGTGGAGCACTAAGATTTAAGCATTACTCGATTTGCAGCCCATACACCTAAGCAATAAGATTTCAGAAAATTTTGTGTATGTCTTTGTGTATAAAAGCTGAGCAAACCCCATTTTCTTTGGCCCAAGCTTCTAGAATAATCAGCAGCACATCCAATTGTACTCATTACCTGATGTCTGCAGCAACAGCTTTTTGGCACGCTGTTTTGAAAATCTTAAATTTCTTTTCCTCTGCCTTTCTCTGCCACAAACTTTTTCTGTTCTCATCTGAGATACTTGGGGAGAATGAGAGCATTAGAGCAAGCTTGTCAAATGTTAACCTGATAAAGAAAAGACTTGGAAATTCATTTTGTTCCCTGGAGAGAGGCTGTATTATTCAGAGGTGCCCTCTGCTATGTCAAGAACTAAAGATGCTTCATGAACCACACCTAGGCAAAGATGAGTAAGACCCTCCCTTCGAAAGGCTTAGACCTGTTGAGCATCCTTTTCATCGTTACAACATATGGTACATTGGAGCGTCTTGGATTAATAATCTCTTCCCACAAGTAGAATTTCCGTTTGTTAAGACCTTAGGGAAGATAAATTTTTCAGAATACACACTGGATGGGACTGGCAGGTTTTTTTTATTTCCTTTGGAACCGCATTCACAGAAGCAAGCCTCCATGTTTAAACTTAAAAAACAGAGGCAGCAAGGGTTTTAATTCAGAGAAAGACAGATGTATTGGTCCTGAGATTCTGTGAACATCCTGCATTCTCCTGAGTGCTGGAGAAATTTGTGAAACTCATTATCTTTCAGTCCAGCGTTTTAAAGAAATCCCTGACTACATCCTATTTAGCTTTGGCATAAATATGTTTAACTAATATTAGAACTCTAAAAATGATCTTGTTAATCATAGTTTCAAAACAATGCTTAGATTTTCTTAGAGGTTGGGTTTGGTTTTTTTTTATGGAGTCAACTGAGGCTTAATTTTCGATGTGGGTATTACATGTACAGATCTTGAGCCCCGAGGGATTTCTTCTGAGACATGACACTGAAAACATACTGCTGCATGTGAAAAATGCTTCCACCATTGTTGCTCAACACAGAGAGAATTTTCTGTTTTCAGAACATGTTAAAAAAACCAAAACAACAAAAAACTAAAAAAAAAAAAACAAGCAACAAAAAACCCCAATCTCTCCCCCAAAATCCCAAACCATTACTTTTCATTCTGAGAATTACCATGTTACAACAGAATCTGAAATTTATGTTTTGAAAATTGATTCATTTTTAGAAAACCAGGTAGATAGAGCTTATAAAAAAGTTGGATGCACAGATTAAATTCATATATGCTGAACAAAGTTAGGCTTCCGTATGACTTATTGGGTTCATTTGCTTCCCTTTTCTACTTTTATTCTGGATCTTTCTATTGTTATTCTTCCAAAAGGAATACAGTACAGCAGATTCATCAGAGGCCATTATTTACTGATTCTGTGTATTGTTTTCGTAATGGTTGAACTCAGCAATTCATGAACTGATTATTGAGTTTTAGCAAGTGGCTAATGAATCATTGATGCTGGCTCAGGGAGAAACAGATTCCTTATGCTTCTGCAATTCTGCAGGTTTCCTCCAGATTTCACAACTAGTTGCATTCATTTAATTTATTTCTTCCCTATCTTCCTCTCTTGGAATATTATGTTCAAAAAACCCAAAGCCAGTGACCACTTAAACACGTCAGATGTTTTTCACCAGTGGGTTAGTAACCATATATTGACTAAAAGTAGATTTAAGAAAGAATCAACAGGATTTGCAAATTTCATGAGGACTCAGGCAAATGAGAAACTATCAATAAACTACAAGTCATTATAAATCAGCTACAAGATGGCACTAAAATAATATGCAATTTCAAATGAATGATTTTAATAAGTTAGCAAAACAGAATTGTTTAATAGAGTATAACATATTCCTTGCTTATTATGGAATACTAATGAATTATTATTAAAATACTGTATTATAGTTGTAATGTAGCAGTGTGAAAACTTTAATAGAGGCCTTCAAAAAAGGTGCGTCTCATTCTTATTTTTCTTTCAGCTTTTTGAAATGCATGTCCCTACAGAATTGTTACAAGATAATAGAACTCAAAGATTTATTTCTGATAAAAGGTTTAAATGGCAACAGCAAAATATAATAGCCCAATAACAAGACTGAGGAGATATTAAAATAAAGAAAAAAGGAAGAAAAAGGCATAGACTTATAGCTTACCTGTCTGTTCATGAAAATGGATCCATCATGTTGCAACATGATAGTAGCTCCCTATAGCCTGGGTGTTGGAATTCAGAAGGGGGAAAGGCTCATGGCATTTATTCCCTGGTTGCGTTGCAACATGCCTGTTTGAACTCTAGTTACAGAAGATTTTCCTGAAAGTCATTTCTGTGTGGATTAAGCCTTACTTGTCACCTTCACCTTTCCCGTAGAAGAAAATTACTTTTGTCATAATCTGCCAAATTTGGTTTGTTTTCATTTCTACTACACTGTTATTGAGAATAGTAGAAGTCTTTTTTTTGTGCGATGAAGCTGAATAACACTTGCAAAACAAGAAATTCCAGAAGTATACGTTAAAGATCACTCACAAATTTTGAGGGCTTGTTTGTAGTGTAGAGAAATCAGATTTCTGTGGTCATCCGTACCATTCTCACACCAGTGGAACAATTGTTTCGCTATTGGGTTAGGGCAGCATCCTCTATTTTACCTTGTGATAGAAGTAGTCAGAAGATGAGGTTTGGATATTTCTTTTAGCAGATTGTGAGATTATTTTTTTTTTTAAAGAGAACATCTAAGTATTTCACTAAAAAATCAAAATGTTTCAGGTAATGTAAGTCAGTATACTGCCATGAGGGCTACATGGAGTTGCAGATAATGTACTGATGGTCTCATGTAGGCTCCCTTCCCTCACGTGCTGTATTGTATTTGGGGGTGTGCTCTGTCTCTTTTTTCCTTCCCTTCCCTTCCCCCCCCCCCCCCCCCCCCGCCCTGTTCTAAGTAGCGGGACGCAGTCTTATCATGGGAGGTTAAATCTTATTGGAGAACTCAGTCTGTAGAAACAATAAGGGGTGGGGAATGAACCAGAACTACTATTATATAAAACAGAGGAATTGGCAGGCTAGAATATTTCTGGTTTAAAGTACTTTTCTTCTAGTCTTGCTTATAAAACCAGCTCATCATCAAAAGCAACTTGACTGAGTTGAAAAACTCAATTTTCTATAGTTTCTGTTGAAACTTTCCAAGCAGCTTTTCATACAGTTCCTCAGTAAACATGTGGGTTTGTGGTTCTACTCGTGGTTCAACACCAGTCACCATTTTGATCTTTATGAAATGTGAAGAGTGCCAGGGGCTGATGTAAAGATATTTTCTGCCTTTTGCCACCCTCTTCTCTGAGAAGAGATCATTGGCACCATTTTGAATGCCAAATAACAAGACCCCTGATTTTCTGAAGTCTGAAATTATCCTACTTTCACAGTATAGGCAGTAGCAGGGACCCATAGGTAGGCTGAACTGTTTCCTCTCATATTTTTCTTTTTTTTTCCTCTTCATGTTTCTATTCACAGAGACTGTCTGCCATGTATGGAATTTAACTGCACTTAATAAGATCTGATTGGAATTTTCATGAGCAGTACCTTTGTCAGATTTCTTCAAAATAAATGAGAGAAGATATTTAATATATTTTATGTATTCTCTTTCAGTAGGTTAAAAATTAATGATAAATCCTTCTTTAAAAATAGGAAGTAAATAAATATTTTCCAGTGTTAAAGTCATTGTCATTTTCGGTATGATAGATCATTAAAATAAATTACATTTGTGATGCATATACATTTTCCAGGACAAAGACTGTGCAAACTTGTGGGATCTTTATTTCAAGAGCTGATGCAAATAACATACCTGCATGTTTTTTCAGGTGTATTTAATCCTGCTGAGGAGTTAAATTGAAGTGTTTGAACAATTATATTTAGGAGAAGTTTGACTTTTGTGGTTTTTTGTGTGTGTGGTTTTTTTGTTGTTTTTTTGTTTTAATTTTTAGAATAATGGGATGAAAAAAAGAAATCTGTGAAGTAGCATCCCACTTTTTTGTACTGCAGACTTGGAGAGAGTATTGTATTCCAACTTCTCGCAAACCACAGGAGCAGACCGCGTATCAAGCATAGAACAAAACAACAAAAAAGAAATCCCCCAAAGTCTGACCAGAGGCTGTTAGATTTCAGCTGACTAAAGCTAAGGCTAAGAGCCTTGGGGACAGAACCTCAGCTGGTATAAACAGATCAGCTGGGTTTGGTGTTGTAAGTAGGATTGTTTACACCAGCTGAGGATCTGCCCCCAGTGCTGATACTGGTGGAGAGAAGTTTGCTCTGAAGCAAACTTGCTGCAGTTTTAAATAAATGAAAGCCAGTCTTTTCAGGTATTTAATACTCTTCTGTTCCAAGCTCGCTTCTGTTCAAAGCTTGCTCTACGTGTATGTTGAATTTGATAAACAAGGCAGAAAATTTACAGATTCTGTGCTTGTCGACTTTCTCCCCTTTTTAAAAAGAGCTGCTTGTGTGTGAAGCTGCTTGGCTGCATGGAAGTTATGATAATGCAAATAAGCTGCACAGTCTTTCATGCCAATATTCCCTTCTTTCTACTTTTGTCCAGACTGGTCTGTGTACTGAGAGAGGTGAGCTATTAATATTGCCTTTTTACAGCTAAATTCTCTGACTTCAGAATTGTTCACAGATTCTATTAAAGACCCCTATGGAGGATTGCTTCTACAAATAGGCATTTTAATTCATCCGGGTACACTAAGGTGTTACCTTCCTTTCATTAATAAAATGGAAACTCATAAAGAAAACCAGATTATCCTGAATTTATGATCAAGTAATTTTGTTTCTCTTAGCTCTGGTAATAATTGTGGAACATTATTTCCTTGTTTCTCTTCCTTTCTCCTTCATATACCTAGACAATCTTAATTTCTCATGTTTATTTTTTTTTCCTTTTAATTTGACAGGAAAAGCTATCTAGGACCCCAGGAGGCAAACACTGAGTTAGGAATTGGTCCTTCCCATCTCCACTTTAATGAAATAAGTAATTGGTTCATATTTACCAATGCTTTAGACATTCTAGGTTATTCTTTGTGTTCTATCTTAAAAATTCTTAAAATGGTAGTTTCTGGCTTTATTTTTAATACATATTTTGTTGTTTTTTTTTCTGGCATTTTGTCATCCGCACTGTAAAGTGATTAATCTCTCTCATTGTGACTCTGAATATTCTACTCTTAACCTGCATTTTACTATTTTTTCCTCTGAAATGAAGCTATTGGCTCAAGGTGAATGTTTTTAACAGACTGACTGAATGAAATTTCAATACATTTGGGGTCCTCAATAGGGATAAATCACCACAGTTTTACTGACACCGTCCTCTCTCAGCTTCTTTACATCAATGGCAAACCTGTCTCTTTATTGACAGATGCCTTTTGGGGGGGGCAGGGGAGGGGGACCCTGAATCCAGTTCTTCAGAAGGCAGATCGTGCTATGGATCACTTCTCTGCTGCAGAGCACTTCTGAAGCACCTCTGCAGAGACCACTTCAGTTGAATGACTACTTCATGGACTTAAAAGGAAGTGTGCAGAGATAAATTATCTCTGTAGATGCTTTGGTTAAACTTCCGGTAGTGGGCTGTGCTTCTGAGCTGTGTTAAGAAGCAACTACAGAAAACATCCAGTGTGTTTTCTGACCAACCGAAGGGTTGTGATCCAGCTGGCTCCAGTACAGTAACACGACACAAGGGTAATGTCATTACTCACCAGCTAAATTTCAAAGTAACTAAGACACCAGCAAAATTTAAAGCATCTTTGTTTCTTTTGCCTTTTCATTCAGAAGTTGCTGATCTCTCTTAAAATAAAGGAAATGAGATTTCAAAATTAAACCCGCACGTTTAAAGTTAA
Organism: Phalacrocorax aristotelis; assembly: GCF_949628215.1. Classification (NCBI taxonomy): domain Eukaryota; kingdom Metazoa; phylum Chordata; class Aves; order Suliformes; family Phalacrocoracidae; genus Phalacrocorax; species Phalacrocorax aristotelis. The sequence goes on from NC_134278.1 coordinate 80,367,889, forward strand.
ATCAGATTTTAATCATGTGTCTACAAAAACTGGCAACAAAAGTGGGAGAAACATATCTCCATTCCTGTCACAGGAAAAAAATATTTCTCAAACCACTTTTTTTAAAAAAAAAAAAATTTCTAAACACTTTTGCTATTGTTTCCTTGCTTGCCTACAGTATCATAATTTGCCCCTTAAAACATTTTAGGTGGTTCTTGAGTAGTTGCTTGGGTGCATGATTCATCTCAAATTATGTACAGTTCTCACCATTTCCTGAGAATGGTTGCTGATGTCTACTGAGGTGGCATCCACGCTGTAGTTCAGGGAAAACTCCAAGTATTTTGCCAGCCAAATTTTGAATATCTGTTTAGTGGAGTGTTTTTCCCAAATTCATGACAGTTATACTACAGGCAGAGTGTGACCTAATGGCCATCCACTCTCAAGCAAGTGTAGGTCAATGCCTGTTTTGGTACAACAGTGTAAAAACTGTGTTACTGGTTATCATACAATTTTATATCCATGAGCTATTACTGAGTTAAAAATGAATTTCCTTTATTTCATAAATTGTTTCCTTTAATTAGTGGCACTCATTGTTTTTGATAATCTAGTAGCTGAAGTAGTTTATGAAGATGGCCTAATCTCTCTTAATGTCTGACATCGTGGACGTTTCACTTCTCTTTCTAAATGAAATCTTTCTTGCTTACACATTCTTAACCTGCTCAAGCATTGAAAGCCAATAAACTAGATTCTCTTAATTTAGAGTTGCTGAAGTTGCTGAACAGAAATATTTGCAATTTGATATTACTTTCATGATACAGGAAGCAATAGCATGAAAACCCAGACAAAGGATTCCTGGAACATGGACTGAAGATTTGATTTTTGTTTTTCTTTGTTTAATAAAAGAGTGTGGAAGAGTTAGGGGTGATACTCTAACATGCAAAATCCTGGAGCAAAAAATAAAAGTAATTGGCCTTTTGCATTTCATCTTCATTATCTCAAGAACAGGCATAGACATCCCTTATTTAAAGACCCCGTCTACCTGTGAAAGACCATAAACCTGACTCTTCCAAATGGAGTCAATGAGAAGGTTCTGACTTAATAGGGAATTAGGGTAGGTCGGTGGCACCTAAATATAATTTATCTGTCATGCATCTTCAATCCTATACGTTACAGTGTTTTGCAAAGTAGGTCAATATATTTCCTCTGTCTTATAGCTGGGATAGGTAAAGCATGCAGGTGGTAAATCAAGTGGGACAATATCCTCCATAGTAACACCTGGGATAGCATGAGCTTCTTCAGATCTTATCCATCCTTATGCATTTTCTGACTGTTTGTGCAAGAATGAAGGTGTGTCTCACCCACCCTTGGGCATGAAGTAATCCCACTGCAGATTATTTTTTTTATCAAGGTCAAGTGGGGTAAAAAGGTAACATGCTTTTCAAAAGGGAAATAAAAGTTTAAAGCTTGATGCAAGGTCGCTTACCTGAATGGGCTTGGTTTATCCTAGCTCTGTCTTCTGTTGTTAATCGTTTTGCTTTAGGCAGATGATGTACAGTGATAGCCTGCATAAGGAATTTTAAATAGAGTAAATTTGGCTTGGCATGTTTAATAAAGTATTGTTGGCAATTGAAAATCACGAGACTAGAGAAATTCAGGCAGTTTTGAGAATTTTCTGTTAAGTATTATTGCTTTCAGACTGCATTAAGTTGTGAAACTAGCCCCAAGTAAAATAATTGTACAAAATGCAAGATAAAGATTCCATTAATTTTCCTAACGTGATACAAAATAGAAAGATGCACATAAAGCAGTTGTTCTGCCTCTGTGTGAATTGCATAAAGTGCAACTTCCTGCAAAGTGACTTAACCTGCACAGAGCATAGACTTTTTGCTGCATGTACTGCGAACTTCATGGCAGAGAAGCAAAAATAATTTCCCTAATGACCGGTTCAAAATCCTGAGATCTGCAGAGCATCCACTCTTTATCTCTAGCAAAGCATACACAATCTCTGTCTGCCTATTTATGACACTGCAGTATATGACAAAGACTACTGCATCATGCAGTGTTGAAACAAAAAGCACATGTCAAAACTCAAGTAGGAATCTTTGAAAGGTCTCCTGAGGAAGAATCGCTGTTTTATAACACAGCCTTGCCCTGAAAATGTCTCTGTAAAATGTGTCCAAAGGACTTATAACACTTTGTGTAGTCTAAATGCCTTCACATTTATTCTCAAATGCGTTTAAGTGCATAGAAGCTTTTGAATTACAGGTATGATTATGTGTAGCTGCTAAAATCTTACATTTAAAAATACACTGCAACGCGGTTTGATTACCACAACTACCTCACTGTCATGTCTCCCGTTGGGCTTTCCCTGCCCTCCTTTCGCTTTTCCCTCTGCAGTTTCATTTTGCGCGGGTGAAGAGCTGCTGTGCACGCTGAGGGCTTTGTGATGCCAGAGGGGTTGCAAAGAAGACAGCTGTGTAGTTTGGGGAAAAATAATTTCTGTCCTGTGTTACAGTAGGTGAAAAGGCAGTGGTTTTTCAAGGGGGCAGGAAGAGAGGGTTAGACCCCTTTCTGCCAGCCCTGTTCAGTAACGGGGATCCAGTACAGATTACTATGATGAGTGTTACAGTAAATTGGTGGAGCCTGTTCCAGTTCCTACTGATGTCACTGTAAAGTTTCCTTTCATTTACTTGAGGTAGGAGTAGACTGTTAATGAGTAGGTCCCTGAGTGTGTTTGGAAAGCGTGCAGTAAGCAACCAGCTCTAAAGGAGCATCTATGTTTCTCTACAGTATTCTTTAATACGTATTTGTAATCGTGAGAAGACTAGTGCTTCAAAACTTTCTTGTTTCTTTGTTGTTAGAAGACCAGGTTTGAAAGGTGCATCAAGTGTTACATTTTCTCCACAAGTTATTTATACTCTCTCTCTTTTTATACCTGCATACAGATATAAACCAATAGTTGTTATTTCTAGGGAACGTACAAGACAATAAATAGCTGTGTATACTCCCACTGTACCATCATGTTAATGTGAATCACAGGCTAATTACTTCAAAGTTTAAAATCTGTTTTCCTAGAAACTATTGCTCTTTTATTTCCAGAAATACAATGTATTCATATCAGAGTCTCCTTCCCTGGAGACATTCAAAGTCCACCTGGATGCGTTCCTGTGCCCCCTGCTCTAGGTGTGCCTGCTCAAGCAGGGGGGTTGGACAAGACGATCTCTAGAGGTCCCTTCCAACCCCTGCCATTCTGAGATTCTGTGATAATTTATCAACAGCATTGTCATTGGCGATCTACGCCTTCTAATCTGGATATTGATAGCCTTAAACGTATGTCAGGTTCTGTGCACGTGGAGTCACAGATACCCACACACATAGCTTGTGTGAACGGTAAATGTGAATCAATAGGGAGTACTCTGGGTGATAAAATAGGAAGTTCAAGTTCCTATGACCAGCCAGCGCTAATGCAAATAGTTTTCATGTATTTCACATGAGACATTAGGCTGGTATTTTTGCTGTTTCTCTCTAGTCCTGTCAGCTGGAAAGCTCCAAACTGATGGACTGTTTTTGAAAGAATTTGGATAGCTCTTGTGCTGTGGCCAGTATTTCTCCTGTTCATAATACCGTAACTAATGTCTGTGCCTCTGTCTGTCTAGTGGCTGAGCACATAGCTGCCTTCCGACAAAACTTTACTGGATTATCAGTATCTAACCTCACTAGTTTACAGAACACTACGGAATACCTTGTGTGTGAAAGGAGCAGAGGAGTGCAAATTTAATTCTCTGTACTGCCTATGTACATACACACAAGTCATCAGCCCCATTTGGTACTTCTCTAAAATATTTGTAAATGTTATTTTAAATAAACATTTAGCTGGTTCATTATTAAATCTTTTTATAAATTTCATCTTCTATAAGATGTTAAAAATCTTTAGAATTCATCAGCATCTCTTAATACTTGTGCTTGGCTAATGTTTTACATTTATAGGAGTTTTAAAAGGCAGGTGCAATGTGACATATCACAAGAAGCAAATTAAACTCTTGTAAAGCACAGCTGGAATGCTAAAAATGTGTATTTGTAATTTAAATATGTGACACCATCACACTGTAAAATCAGTTCATAATTAGAAAACATCTGTTTTTTTCCAATATGATGTCTAATAGTATATTTAAATAATTTAGAATGCAGTAAGGGGAGGGGGGAGTCAAGCTACAGCAAGTGATTCAGGACATTTCTTTTCTTTAAATGTCCTCTTCCAGATCCTTAAGTAACCCATCATTTTGAAGCTAATTCTTAGTTCACATTATAATCACCATTGATGAAATACATATGCCAAACATATGTGCTGTTATGACCTTATTGTCAGTCAAGAAACAGGTTTTGTAGACACTATTGTTAAGAAGGATTTACACACTGTCATTTTGCTGGTTTTTTTTTCTTTTTTGATTATTGGGGAGCCGTGAGTCAAATAAAAGTTGATTATTTTAACAGTGAAATTTACATGAGTACATATATATATATAAAATAAACACAATGATGTCTTAAGAGTTTATTATATCTGGAAACATACTTAAACTAGATTAAATAGTGACTTAAAATGTATTGGGATCAATTCAAGTTTAACTAATAAAGTTTGAACAAAACCACAACTTCTCAAATGAAGTTAACATGGTAGATTAGCCACACATCTGTCATCAGTGTTCACATAGGATGGTATTTATATTGGTGTGATGAAAATCCTAATGGATGTTTTTATCCTGCCTGAAGTGTGCAAGCAGAGCATTCCCCTAGTTTATTGGCAGTAAACTATATAACCTTTCTCTTGGCATTGTCTAAGCATCTATTTAAGATAAATAGAGGCCATACATTCCTGAACAGGTTTTGTGTTTTTTTTTCGTGGGCCTACACGTATAAATGCTTGAAAGTCTTCACACATACTTGATAATGCCTAAAAAGCACACGAGGCACAGTAGGACTGTTCAGAGAGATTTTTCAGCTCAGAAGCTGGGCAGTGGTGTTAGTAAATACTGTCAGGTCCTTCTGTCGACTCTTCTTGAGGATGTGAATGTTCTGGAGGAAAAATGTGTTCGGTTTATGCACTTTCCATTTGAAATGAAACTAATTTTTGCCCTGGAAATGTGGAAAAAATCTAAAACTAACTTTCTGAGGGCTCGAGTACATAAAGTTAATGTGCTGCAGTTTACATGCATCTATGTCTCAATCGTCTTTTATCAACCTTTGCCGCTGCAGCCCACCACAAGCTTTTCATCAGTTTATGCATTGTGTGCCAGGGCAAATAATGACAGAATATCTAGCTAAAGAAGGGGTACTTAATCAGCAATCAAGATTCAATTTGTTTTAATTTTAGCAGGTGTTTGTGAGGTACATTGATGGGAGAGATAATATGTACTGCTTTCATTAGCTCTCTTGTTTTTGTGCTTGAACATTTAAGAGCCAGATGTTCGGAGGTGAGCTGATCAGAATATTAAGTCTCCAGAGGTTGGTTTCCATAGTGTTTTACATTCCTTTCTTTATCTCCCTCAGTTCACCCTGAGCTATGAGGTGCAAGTGCTCGCAATGACAGACTACATCTCTGCTTCCTATTCAACTAAAGCTTTAAATTAGTCTAATTCTCTGTTTAAAAAAAACCAACCAAAACAGAACAAAAAATACCAAAACCACAAAACAAACCAAAAAGCAACACAACACAAAACTTACAAAAAATAAACCCCCAGAAAACAACTTTCTTCTAATAATCTGCAATTAATTCTTGGTCCTTGGGTCAGACTCATTTCTCACTTAAAACTAGTTCAGTTGATTAGGGAAATTATTTGTTCAGTAAGTGGTATTCTGCCAGGATGTTTTACCTCAGTAAAAACAAGGAACTACCATCAGACACTAAGCTATTGATTCCATAATATTCTTAAGTTCAATACATAAGCTATCTCATTTCTCTGTTTTGGGGGAAAAAGAAGCAGCTGTAATGTCAGAATGCCTGAACACAAGTGGGGACTGCAAAATGGGCACTGAGAGTAGCTTCAGTCAGTAGGTGTTCTTTAAAAGAAAACATGCAGGCTATATTTGAATATCACAGGTTTTTTTATGACATAAGGTCATTGAAAGAATGCGTTAGAGCCAACAATAGGATCGTGAAAGAAAGGCAACCTAACCTTTTGGTTCACGTTTTTAGCCCGATAGATAACATCCGGCAGCCCTGGCTCGGTAGCTGCTGCAGTAATAAGTCAGCATTCTCCTCTATAATAAACTCTCCCAATGTTGTGATTATGATTTCTTTTAGTAGAGAAAAACAGACCCAGAAATGAAGTGTTAAATAGAACTGCCATTGGCAAATGCTATAATGTTTTCCCTCGCTATTAATTGTTCTCTGTTTACTTTGATGCTCAAAGATTGCCCTGTTTTACAAGCATATTTTCTTAATTGTGTCACCTTGTACTGTAAGAATGTCAGAGGGGAAACATTTGCAAGTGATTAGATATGGACCTTTGTGTCACCAAATGTATGAGGTACATACCCTTATAGGATATAATTGTGATCTTTTAATATGCGGCCATTGACCCGGACTTGTTATTATCTATTATAGTTTATAATAATGTATCTCTTTATGATTAAATGATGATGCCCGGCAGAACACTATGATTAGCATTTCAGTTATTTATAGATTATGTCAGAGCAGTAATAAACATAAAATGCTGTTAATGTGTGGCTAATGAAATCTGGACATGAACAAGTTTATGAATTGATATAATTCATTTGAGTGTTCTAACTGAGCTGCTGGTTCTCGTCATAATTCAAAAGCTTAGCAGGGTTCACCGATTAGGTGGTAGACTAATTTGCTACAAAAAGTCAATGGGTTTTCATCGTCTTGGGCTATCATACACAGCATGGCTGATTGCATAAGGACTATACAAAGTAATTCTCATAAATACATTTATTAAGCTTAATATGTTTTGTGAGGTTAGGATGGAATCAGCTAGTGCACAACATATGTGGAACAAAATCACAGTGTGTTAGATACTAAAAAGATATGTTCAGTAAAATCATTCAGGGCCAGATCGATGAGGGAGTTATTTGAATTTTAAAAAGTGAGCAATTCAATATCAGATATAAATGAGAGCCATAAAGAATGATACAGATGATTGACTGAGTGTGCTCAACGTTTATTTTACTTTGGCATCATAATTTCATTTCATGCTGCAAATACAGTTTTAAACTCAGGTTACTTAGTGCTGAAATAGCTGAGTATATTTGCAGAGCTAATGGCGATGCTGTTTTCCTGTGGTTAGGAAAATCTGAGTCACATCTCACGCTAGAGTGTGTGTTTCTACTTTCTTCAGTATCGTGGTCTATTGGCTGCTACCTGTCCTCTCATAGCACTGTCTTTCGCTACCAACTCTTGCTGAGTCCTGATGACCAAAAAAGATATTCCTAGCCTTCATAGGATATAATTTTGGAGCATTTTAAACAATGAACAAGTAGTGTGTTGGATGTAATTCTTCTTTGGGATCTTTATTTTGCATCAGTCTGTCAGTTCATTGGTTTCTTCCTCCCTTTCCCTGTGACAGCATCCTTTGTGCTCTCCTGTTCTTTACTTCCTTGCATCAAATCCACCATTGGTTCAATCACAGTTGAATTTGTGAGCAGAATCCTTTATGCTACCCAGAAATGCTATTCTTTGGAAGTACTAGACTAACTTATGCTCCCTGTATAATTCTGTTCTCTTCAGTATCTATATCTCCTCCAAAATGCACTGTTTTAGAACCTTTTGTTTCAACATCTATGCATAAACTGACTAGGCTGCTTTACGAAGAAAGGAAATTTCTTATGGGCTAATGTAGAACCTCAAATACATTAGAAGAGCACTTCAATAAGGTAAATAGCTGAGCCTTTTTATTTATTTTAAATACTAACATACACGGTAAAATTTAACAAAAAATATTAATAGATCTTAAAATATTGTAAGGAAGCAAACCCAAACAATGAGAAGTTATTTAGTTGTTGTGACCCTTATTTAAGAAACTAACAGGATTAGTTAGGAGATTATGACCCTGGGACAGTCTTGTTAATAACAACATTAATCAGAAAATTTTCAAGCTTTTCTTCTTCCATTTTAAAAAAAAAGCTATGTAGTTGTTAAAGGGAGAGAGGGAGGCGCTGCTTGAGAACGTGGCTATACAGCTGTATAATAATTTCTTGTTATACCAAGAGTCCAAACAGAACCCTTTTATATTCTCCTCTCACATTTGTATCTTGACCCAACACGTGATCCATGTGAGGCCCTGCACTTTAATCTTCACTATCAGGTTTTCCTCCGTTGCTTCCCAGTATCATTCACATTACATGCATTCCTTCCTTGTGTTACATAAATCTTTGTCTTGTCCCTACAAAAAAAAAAAAAAAAGACTTATGTAATCATAAACCACATACCCCAGTCGCACCTCTCCCTCTTCCCAAGTCGTTGCTGTTAGAGCTCCTTGGGAGATTTAGAAACAGATTCATACATTTTTCTGAAGATGTTTTGCAAGAAAAGATTAAAGATGCAATTTTAACACCCCCATATATGTTATCTCCTCTAGAACGTGGTGTGTGAACTAAGGTGGAATTCAAACATAGTAGCAGCACTAATGGCCCAGAGCTTGCTTTGCTTGTGTCGTCCCCGCTCTAAGCAGGTCGTGGGATGTGAACCCCAGATTCTGCTGGTGTTTGGGAACACCACATTGGTGATGCCAGAGGTGACTTGTCTCCTGCTGAGCTAGGAGGATTCCTAGCTCAATTTATGATGGAAAACAGTGTTATCTTAGGTTATTTGTAGCATTAAGACTGTAAGGACGTCTAATCTTTGAGCATCTGTGGTTGGACCTGGAGTCACATGGGGATTGTGTATGTATGTTTGTGTCTAGTTGTATTGTAGGGACATAATATTTGACTGGCTTTTCTCAGTGGCTTCCTGCAACATCCCTAAGACTTAGGTGAAAGAGAAAAAAAGCTTTGTAGAGATAGTGAGCTGAAAACCACTGGAAAAATTCCTAGGTCACAAAAGTCCTTCCCCTTAGCAAAGCATCCTTCATGTAAGATTTAAAAAGAGAACCTCCATCACATCTGTTAGCTATCTGCAATATCATATTTCCCCCCCCACTGTTTATTTTAAATTTCTTCTTAGTTAATTAAAAATGCAGTTGATATTTTTTTCCTGTGTCACAAATGAGAATGCTAACATTTCATTTATAAAGTGATATGTGGTTCAACTTCTGCTCTTGATATTTTCAAGAGGCCAGTGATTAAAAAAACCTATGTGGAATATGCTCTATTATTGCCCTCTCTAGGCATTGTCGCATAAAACCTTAAAGGTTCTGGTGCTAAATCCCCAAGGCAGCGTTTTGATACATGCCAGATGTTCACTCATGGGAGAGATAAATGTTTAATAATTTTTGCTATTGTTACTGTTTTTACAATGTGTTATACTGCCATAGCTTGCTAAAGCTAAAGCTCTGTTTTGCTGAAGGAACAAGCATATAATAAGTAAGATGTTTACATTTCCGTCATCTTGGGTTTGCTTAACAACATGGGAGATTTCAACCTGAAGCTCAAGTAGCCCAACTCTCTGAGTTGACAAAAGGGCTTAACTGTGCAATCTGAAAGCCTGTTTCAGGGAAGAAAGGCTGCTAAAACCTCCAGTTGGTTTTAAAAGTCTCAAACTTCGTTTGGCTCCAAGTAACGAGTTATAACCTATTTACACAGATTCTAGTGTAAAGTAACGTTAAGAAGAAAAAAAAAACAAAAAAGCTTGACCTGTTACGTTTCTTTATCCAAGATGAGTAGCATTAATCCCATTTGCCTGTGGTATTTCCACCTTGTATCTCCAGTGTAATAGAGCAATATTAAACTTTAAAATTGGACAAGTGCCACAATTTTTAAAAATGATACTACGTTCTTGAAGTGAAATTGATCCCTGTCAAAACACTGATAATGTCAACAAAATTACTCTGGTTTTTGGAGCTAGGGGGAGCTAACAAGAAATGGGCTGCATTTTACCCCAAAAATGGAAATTGTCTGGATACAAACCTCAAAACCTGAGGCAACAGGTTGTGGCAGGTTTGGATAAAGTCTGGATTTTCCGGTATCTTCTGTGCAACTATGAGGAGCTCCATTTGCAAATGCTGCTCCTTCTCTGTTGCTTCAAGAGCCCATGCCATACGTGATAGAGCAATGCTGCAGCATCTCTTTCTGTGAAGAAATTTGAGATCCTCCTGGGTAAATTAGTAGTTGGGGTAGCTGGAGCTTGAAGAATGCTGGTTACTAGTAAGTGACCTTCTTTCCTTCTCCACAAATACCTGCAGTTCCCAGTCAACTTTCCCCTCTCCTAGGTGTGTCCCGTGTGATGGAGGGATATCTGAAATAGTGGTGAGGGTGTTTTTCCTTGCATGTCCCATGTCAAACAGGAGGAGGGGAAGAGCAAAGGAAAATTTGCGAGTCTTAAGTGATGAGACATGAGTGTGTCCTAGTTAGATTGTATATGCTCACTTACTCATCTCAAAGAACACTGTTATTGAGAAATGACCTTTCTTTACTAGCCATGAGCATCCTCAACAACTTTTTAAAAAGAAAAAATTTACCTCCTTTGCCTCTCTGTTTGTCCTGAAGGGCAAGCAAGGTAACACAAAACGGAGGATCCATCTAATTTAAGAAGCATGTTTGCTGAGCTCTTTCTCTCATGCACATGCACTCTTTCACATATTCACCTTTCCCACTGCATTATCTTAATGAAATGAAGTAAGCCCCCCCGCCATGTCTCCAGTTCACCCTTGTCTAGAACTTGTAATTGCTTATTGCAGATTTCCTTTGGCTCTAGATCGTCACTGCTTAGGTGCTGAAGACCTAATTCTGCCGTCCTGTATAAGGACGGCAGAGCTGGATCCACATCAAAATCAGGAAAGAGTGTATGAATATAAATCCATGTTACATTTTTCTCCAGTCAAGCTGATAAAAAGTCATCTTATTCTGTGAAAGGACGTTATCCTCAAGGAATAAAAAAAAATTAGGAATACAGGCCAGACTGCCTTCAGAATTCAAATCTTGTTTTTAAAATGAAGGAAAAGGATGGTAGTCTGTACATTTTTAAGTTTCGCATCCTGTGTCATACGCAAAGTAGTCCTTGACAATACGGAGAAATATATAGGTTCGAAGATTCAATTAAACAGTGGGGCAGTTTTTTAGAAGCAGTGATGGTGCTGTGTAACTATGTCTATTTGTAAAGGTTGTATCTGAGTCCCCAGTCTCGGCTAACTAGTTAAATCTATTTTTCCATTTTGCATATGTGACAACTGAGTGTATCAACCACAAACAAACAAAAAAAAACCCCAAACAAAAACCAATTTGTGCCACTGCTTGCAAACTGGTAAAATTCATCAGAATAGAAGTAGTTTATCAGCATTCATCTGTCTTCAGAATATAAATACCTTTGCTTTGTTTGAATGGCATAAAACATCCATGGGTAAGTTTCTGAGTCATCATTCTAACTAACTTCAAATTCTTTGTATAGGTTCTGTATGAGGGGAGTATTACACTTCAGATATTTCCATTAACAGAGGTTAGCCCAATAATTTTCTGGCTGTATTGTTTCGATGTATTTTCTTATATCTTACTCCATGCTGAGTGTTAGTATTGTTCTTGGCATGATGCTTTACCTTGGAAAACATTTTTAATAGCTTCTAGGATTTGGCTAGCTGTTGTTCCCAAAATGTTCATCTCAACTGTAATGTGACAGGAAACAAAAGTCTTAGACGATGCAGAAGAATTTATAAAAACAAAATAATTTGCTTATTACTCTTAAAGTTTTCTTTCATTTATCTTTCATTTATTTTTATAAAATCCTACAGATCTAAAAAGCATTGAAGAGTGGTTTTTAAACTCTGGATAAAATGAAAACAAAACAAATTTATGAGCTAGATTCACCTTTCGATATAAGTTTCTGTAGATCTTATTAATGTCAATGAACATAAGCACATTTAGATCATCTCATAATGTCCCTACTGATGATATGTTTTATGTTGTGTTACCAGGTGAATTTGGACAAAACAATTTTTGGAGCATTTTTCTCCAAGCACAGGTCAAACCTGAAAAGAAGGTAGTGAAGGAATTCTGAAAATTTTCAGTGTACTTCCTAAATTCACAACGTGTAAGCATGGTCAGATTGCTAAATAGGCTTTCAAAATTATCTTTCTGATTATTGATGCCCGAGTGAGTTAGAAAGTAAAAGTAGTAGTAGTAGTGCTGAAAATAGCAGTAGTAACAATGATGATAAATTATGGCTCTTGTTCTCATGATAGTCAAGTCAGAAGATTTTCCTATTGCATCTGGCAAGTAATGCAAACGAATGGTAGGGACTCTTAAAGCTAGCCCCAGACCAGGCTATTGAGAGGTCTATATTATATATGCTGTGTTATTCTTTTTTAGTGGTCTATGTGCAAAAGATACATCAATATTACCTTCCTTTTCTTAACTTACAAAACTATACAGATGAAACTATAGAAAACAGTGCTTAGCCAAGTAATAATAATGACACAAGTAGAAACAGCTACAGTAAATGGTAGAACTGAGTTCTTAACTTCCAGTTTTGGCTGGAGGGAGCAGAGGAATGTCATGACCTCGACAAAATATAGTAGTGAATTTCTTAACTTTTCTGAGCTAGAAGCTGGTCTTGGGATTGCATCCAGGATCCTCCTGTCCCATCTCATGGAGGGACTTCCTAGGAGGGACTTCAGGAACAGAGGGGGTGCAAGATGACTGCCAAAGAGGAGGGAAAAAGAGGCCAACAAATGGGGAAGCTGCTTGTCTTTGGATGGTTATGTCCAGAGAGTATTTTAAATGTAACACTACCTGAACTTAGCTCTGCCATTTAATTTTATATTTCTTTGTTGGCTGAACTCTGAAGTCATTATGGATTCAAATGCAAACACTACATGGTCATTTAGAACCCCCAAATCATGAGAAATGATGGTGAGTTCAAGCATCTGGTAGCTCCATCTTCAGACTGATTATCATCTCAGAATTATAAATGTGGTACCTCTCCTTCCCATTTATTCCAGTTCTTGAAATCCTTTTTCTTCGCACTTACATAGTGGTCATGATGTTGAGTCCCTTGCAGTAGCAAAGAATGATGTAATAGACATCTTAGAGAGAGGAAGAGGGAGAGAAAGGAATGAAATGTACTGGGAATTAGATGATGGAAAGTAGTAGGAAGGTGAGGCTGGCATGGCTTGAGCTTTATGATAAAGAATACTGTTATAGCAGAAGTAATGTAAATGATTAAAATAAAAGATTAGCACAGGCAAGCCAACAATTACTTTTTAAATTCAGTTTCAGTGTTTTGCATCTAGCGAAAGCTGTAGAAATGAATTTCAAATATTTGGGTTGTAAATAAGTCTGTTACTGTCCTTAGCATTTGCACCTATCATAATGTTATCTTTTGGTTTTGTCAGCCCTAATGTACGAATCACTTTTGTTATCTGCAGTGGATTTTTTTGGGGGGGGGGGGGGGGGGGGGAATCCACTGAAGACAAGGGCCTGTTGAATCTGGTACCTTTGTTGTGCTAGTTATAACCAACAAACTACCAAATATTTAGGAGCTGATATACAACAGGAGGAGTAAATGGCAAGTGGAAATCAGTTCATATTCTTAAAGAATGGTACAGTAATTGCTTCTTCTGTAATTCCTTTCTCCTATCTCTGCTAGTGGTGGGAAGACAGGATTTTATATGTATTAAATATGTTACAGGACAATTACCTCTGTTTCAACCAAGCCTGAGTTGATAATTGTGCTGTAATGTACTGTAGCATACAGAGTCCTGAACTAGCTTTTCCTTCCTATATTGAGATCTTTATAATGATGATAATTAATAAATAATAAGTTTTGATAGAGAGAGAATAACAGCAAGGTTTCAGTTGGTAGGTACCATGGGGCTATTTCAGCTGGGAGATGCCTATATTTGGAACATTAAATTTATTTTAACATAACATTTTTTGTGTTTTTTTGTAACTTACATATTTTTTCCACTTGTATTCAAATAAGCACACAAATAATAAAAGCTCTCCATTTACACACTCATTATACACAGAAGCAGACAGAGAAAGGAGGAGAGCTACATAAATGGGTTGTGGTCTTAACATAGCTTCTCCTGATTACTGGTAAAAAACTAATTAGGTTTTGTCATTTATTCACTTGGAGTTTTGTCTCATTGAAACCTTGCTACTCTATTTAACCTACTTCTAGTCTGCAAATATCTGCTGCCATGTTATGTTATGCTTTTTTGCTTAAATTAACTCCTGAATAATACAGCATAGCACATACCGGAGAATGAAAAGTTTTCACATTTTTAATACAAGACTGATTTTATTATATTACTAGAGAAATAAGTTAGATTGCTCTTGCAGTCTCAATAAATCACACATGAAGTCTTCTTTTTTTCTAAATTAAATTTTTATTTAAATAAAAGTGTTATGTTTGTATTTGAACTGACAGCTAAATCTGATAATTAGAGTGCATGAAGTTGGCTTTGATTGGCATTGTAATTGGATTGTCATTGGGCTGAAAACCTATTATCTTTGGATCATGCCCCATGAAATCTGTTGAAGAAACTTTGCTGCCAGTCATTAAAGCCACCATCTTGGCTTACAAATTAGGTTTGAAAGGCTTTTTACCACTGGGAATGTAATTTAAACCACTGCAATTGCACTCCCATTAATTAAAATTATATTAAAATTATGGTTCATTTTCTAAATATTTTTTTCATATTTTATTAGACATACTTATTACTAAATGCTTAACAAATTACATAGCAGAGCTAGTAAAATCATATTTTAAGATAATCCATCATTTCAGCACATACTACTCAGCATTAGTGGAATTAGTCAGTGTGTTGATCATTAAAGGATACACTATTTATGTTTTTCATTACTAGTTTTCATTAAAAATAAAATATAATTATAAACCACACTTTAAAGAAAAAAAAAGAAGAATTCCACTGAAAATTGTAGTTAATGCTAGCAGAAAATTTAGGTCATATGCTTTAAAGTGAACTTAGTTTATTGGAGTGTTGTTTTCCATAAGTGTATATATATATTTATTTTCTCTATAAGTCACAGCTGAATATATTAAGCTGTATAGAGGCATGAATAGGACAATTTTTTTTTTTTCCATATAATACAAAATGACAGTTACGTTGTGATCAAAGTTGATAATAAAGAATATAGGGTTGTAATCTGTGCAGGTTTTGCCATGAGAATTCAGCAATGATTGCTTTTAAAATTGCTACAACTTTGCACTGCAATATAAACATATAAGCAGAAAAAAAATCACAGGAGGGACTTGAGCAGCCCTTCAGTGGGTTCATGTAGCCACGGTGAAGGCATCGGGTCTCTTCATGGAGATTTTGGTCTGCAGGGGGTGTCCAACATGAGTCAGTTCTTACTCCCGTTCATCCGTCCACCCTCAGCATGCACAGTACCTGAAACTGGTCATTCTAACAGCTCATACAGTATTTGTTGACTCTCTTTTATCTGGTTATAGTTTTTATATAAAGCATTTGATAGTATTTCAAACTGTATTCATTAGGCAGAAAGTTGATTCTTTCTGTAGAGCAACATTTCTAAATAGATTCCATTGAAACAGATCCAGAGGTAAAGTAAGATGAGAGTATGCATTCCTAGAGGAAAGTACTGGAATGCCAAACTAGTGCATGAGGGCTAACAACATTTTATTTTAGAATGAGCAAAACATCTGAAATCCACATTTCCAAAATTTTGTTTCCAACTCCTATGCTGACAATATTATATTACTTCTCATGTAGCAGCATTCTTTGAGTAATAAAGAAGCATACATTTATCACTACTTTTAGGACACTGCATTCTTATTTTCCATGAGGTGCTGTCAGAGAGCATGGATCTCCGATCTAGTTGCAGGCCTGCCTTGGCTTTGCAGTAATCTTGCAGCACTACTTGGAGTTCTCTATGTGAATTTTTTTGGGTTTTTTTGTTCCTATATGAGGTACTTCATCCAAAGAGGTACTGCATTGCTCAGCAAGTCAAGGCCTAGAAATTCACTTCTTTTAAGGTTATGATTCCCCACTTGATAAACCACAGTGGGATTCCATCTGAAATCCCTGGAGTGCTTTAGACTCCCCATGCTACCTCTTTAGTCTGTGAAACCACTGAACTCCTTTAAAAGTACCATTTTCAAATGAAGCGTATATATTTAGACTTGACTTCAGCTGTTCCTATGTGTGAATTTGCTTACTCTGTACTGCTTAAATATTGTTCTCTGTGTTAAGAAATTCTACGTTTTCCTTCCTAAGAGGATCTTGGTTATTTTGATTTATGTGGATCTAAAGTGAACTTGCATCTTACAAAGTAAGCATCAGAGCTGTAAGAAACTTGGAATATATCTAGTTTTAAAAGAAAGTAAATCCCAAACTGGGTTTTGGAATATCTCTGTCTGGCTTTTACATCAGTGAGGATTGGGATGATATTCTGTAAAATGAATAGTTAGTAATTTCATAGTCATTAAATAAATAGTTGTTCACATGACCACCCTGTGCTTTGACTGACCTCTGTCGTTAGGTCTTCCTACTTAACGTGGCTTTGTGTACACTGATAATGCAGCTCTGTTGAATATTCCCTTGCATTCCGCTGATATTTAGAAACCAGGAAGCTGCATTAGTTTGGGGTTTAATGTCAAAACATCAGTGTTTGGCAAGACTACAGTGTACTTTTTTTGGTGCAAATCTGAGGAAAAATGAAGGAACACACTTTCAGAGAAAGAAGAGGATAAAGCGTTAATGCCTTTTTCATCTTAAGAGGCATTGGATAAAATGTGCCTCTCTTGCTGAGGTGAGGCACTAGTCTACAGGTTGTCTTTCTCTTTCAACATCATCCTCATTGCCAGGCTAGAGAAGAAGGTTTCCTTATCGTTCTCTTACTCTGTTTCTGTGAATATTTACTCTTTTCTGAAAGGTGTCACTGCCTCGTTTTCAGTGGCCAAGGCTGCCCTGCTGCTTTGAACCTCCTCAGTTTGAGGAGGGCATTGCAGCTAGATCATTTACTACTCCTTCTTTCTTTCCCCTCACCCCACCATGTGGTAAAGGTTATTACTTAAGAGGTGAGTTACAGCCGTATTTCTGAATGCAAGAAAGGTTGAACTAGATGATCTGTTGAGGTCCCTGAGTCTATGAAGAAGTCACAGTTCTTTGCACAGAACTCATCAGTGTAGGTGAAAACCAGACAAATTCAGCCCTGTACAAGATTTGGGCTCAGGGAGACCGAGCGGGTAGTTAGTTAAAATGGACGTGTGTTGTATATGGCCAGTGAGAGAACTCTTTATAGGGAAGCAGCATTAGAGGAGGAAAGGCATGGGACATGGGGCTTGCAAACATCTGCATAAGATTCTTGTGGTTTTTATTCTTGAACATAGTCATCTAAATTGCACTAAACTCTAACATCAGATTAATTTTTTTCAAGTTCTGTAGCCTTCTTCACCTAACACATTTAATGATATATGATGTGGTCCACAAATTCTGTAATAGAATATGATATAACAACAAAAAAGCGCAAATTCCTGGGAATATTGTGCTCGCAGCACTTTGCAGGACTTACAGAGACCCATGTTTTTGTGGTCAATGCACATAAATTTCTGGTTTCAGCTGAAACAGTTAAATTTATTTATTTTTCAGAGTCATAATTTGGGGATAGAGGTCTGTTAAATACTGGTAGATTATTCCAGTAGTTAATCAATTAATAAAGGAGAGCTGGCAGGATCAAAATGATTGGCAGATATTCCTGGAATGAAGAGTATAAAATGTAAAAATGGCAGGTTTCTGAACAAAAAGGAAAAAAAAAACCTTAGAAAGTGGTTTACCAATGTGAATTTGAATGACAGTGAATCTGGCATTTCTTCTAGATTAAAAGCACCGTTTTTTGACTCTTGTTAAAGATGGGCAGAAATCATGCTGATTCTGAGTGCTGCTCAGCTAACTCCTCTGTTTCTGTAAGGTCCTGGGAATAGATCAAACCACCGAAAGCAGTTTAAGCACGTGCAAATCCATTGAAGTTACTGACATTTTCATCTGCTTATTCAGTAGCTGGGTTTGGACCACCAAATCTCAAAATGAAGTATGTTATTTCTTTACTTTTTGTTAAGTTCAGCCTTAGAACTTCTGGCGCAGGTTTCATTTTATCACATCCTGACTAATTATCCCATCCCAACTCATTTTCCAGTAAGATACTAAGTTGTTGCTTCAGTTTTTCCCACGTTATAGCTTTTCTGTTCTGTATCTTGACAAAATCTTATCTCTCTAATCCACTGCTATGAACTATTAGTCTGTAATAAGCTTCATGGTAGCCGGAAGAAACACAAAAATTCTTAACTTACAGAAGAGAAAGGTAATGGCAGTGAGCAGTACTTTGGAAACCAGTCTGGCTGGTTTATTGGTTCAACTGCTCAGTTCACCTTAAAAAAAAACCAACCCAAACCACTCCAGTCCTGCTCTTCTCCCTTCGCATCAGTCACAGAAGATAAGTGACTCTCAGTGGAGAACTGGCTGCATGCCCATTCCCCAGAAACAAACTGGAGATTTAACTTCCTCGCTTGCATACCTGAGTGACAGCTTGTATAGTTTGCAATAAGGCACTGAGGCACTGTTAGTTGTTAACATCGAAGGGAGCGCTCAAAATAGGAGCACTGAGGCTGAATGTGGCCATAAATGCCTATGTGTGTGTGGAAAAGGTACCGAGTTAGGGGGTTGGGGGTTGGTTTCCAGCTCTGCTGTAGCTATTTGTGGGGGCAAGGCGTGCTATTTGTCCGTGCCTGTGTTAAGAATGAGCAAGCGTCTGTAAAAATGACATAGTGTTAATGCTTTTATCCCGTATTTTGTCTGTTTCTCATGAGGAGGGTTGTTTAATGCCTAATACTAGCACTATGCCTGCTTGGAACTTCCGGATGCAAATGCACAATAAGAAAAAAAATTATTAATAATCAAATTAAAGCACTTAATCCAAGTTAAAGGCACATTTTATTACCTCCTCCCCTGCTACTTTCTTTCCCATTGTGTTACTTAGATTCTCTACATTAAGCTAATATTTACTCTTCTTGCCACAGAAGAGCAGCAGAGTAAATAGGATTTTGTATAAGGAAGCTGGTGGAGTTAAACAAACAGGAAAGTGGCCGGTTCTAACCTTTCCTGTGTGAGCCTCGGCATCCCCCAAAGACCCAAAGCCCATTTCTCAAGGCCACGCCAGTGAACCTGCCTGTACTTGCTTGTATGGAGCCAGGGCTGAGCCCTTTTTCTGTTGCACACAATGAGCCACATCCTCTGCTGTGTAAATTGGTCATAGTTTCACCAAGCCCATGGGAACTACAGCTATTTAAGCAAGCTGTAGATCTACCCCACGAATTGCTTCAGCATGTCTCAACTCCCCAAGCAGGGCTGTGTTAAACTCACTGTGGTGTAGAAAACCATGTGGATTTGTAATGCAGTGTACCATCTCTTTCAGGACAAAATGGTGGGTCAAACGCACTCTCTTGTTTCTGTACTGAAAATGGTAGAATTATGCAATGTGACTTTGACCTAGAAATCAATACTGGCTGCTTAACTAAAGAAACAAATCGCGGCTCTGATGGCCAATAAAAAACTGATGGTTGTTTCTTTGTTCTGTTTCTTCTTCTGTTAAACTAACTGCTAAAGGGCAAGAAAAAAATGACAGAGTTGTAAGCCATAAAGAACTTTTTGGTCTCCTTTGTAGGAGCTTGTCTTTTCATAGCCCTCTGCCAAAGCGTTGTAGGTACCTTCCGTGCTAAATACAAAGAAACTAATGCTCGAAAAAGATACACGCTTCAAGCAAGGAGAATCAAATGAACTTCTGATAAAAGTCAGACCAAAGAGGAATGATGCATTGCATCATGTGTTTATTGTCCACTTGCAACCATTTATAATGAAAGCATGGGA
This sequence comes from Phalacrocorax aristotelis, assembly GCF_949628215.1. Taxonomy (NCBI): domain Eukaryota; kingdom Metazoa; phylum Chordata; class Aves; order Suliformes; family Phalacrocoracidae; genus Phalacrocorax; species Phalacrocorax aristotelis. The sequence continues at coordinate 80,387,880 of NC_134278.1, forward strand.
AATCAGTCCTCATCAGTCGCTTTTTTTTTTACCATCAGACACATTTGACGTATGAATAGAGTTATCTGTAATTAAAGATGCTCCGGCAGACCTCAAATTGACTGTTGTCACAACTATAGTTACAGTTGACACTGCTGCAGAACGGGTGAATGTTTGCAGTGTTCCCAGAGCAGGGGAAGGTCGCTTGCTGATTGCCTGAATAAGCCAGGTCCGGTTTAGGTGCTTTCTGAAGAAGCTATGGCAAATGATGTTATCAGTACTTCTGATATTGCAAAATATATCTGGTCTGGAGAATAGATTTGAGAGGTGTCTGAGCCCTGCAGAGGAATGAAAGTGTGCCTGGTCCTTGCTTGACCGCTGATCTTGCACGGGGGATTGTTATCGCTAGTAGTCATTGATACCCACGTTGCCTTGTGCTAGTTCACCGTCCCAAATCAGCTGATTATTTGGGAAACACACACAGAAACAATTTTCCAGACTCACGCAGTAGTGGTATGTACCACATGTATGCCGTGTGCTAATTTTTTTACTTGGAGGTCAGGAGGAAAACATGAGACAGAAGAAGTTTACAACCCAATTAAAACTTATTATCAAGAAGCGGCAGTAACCCTGTGCGGAACAAATGAGCCCTGGGTTCTGGCTGTACCTCGGCATCCTGATTTGTTCAGTGCTTAAAGATCAATGCGGCTTCCTGCAAGATAGCTGGAGATGTGAAAATCTGTAAGGAGGTTGCACCATAATTTTCACCTAAGGCAGGAAGGCAATAACTTTAATAAACAACAGAGCTGCAGGTCATATCTTCCTACTTTTTCCCTCCCAGCCCAATTAAAACAACAGCCTTTAATTCCCATTTAGGTTTTCCCTGTCTTTCTGTCTCTATTTATTTACTCCTACTGCCAATTATGCAGAATACTAATGAACAGGACTGGCCAAAATATTTTAATGTTTTATTTTTTTCTAGTTAAAAAGTTGTGGGGCTTTCTTTCAGTGAGTATCCAGAGGTAAAAGTCTTTTAAAATTGGCAGAAATATTTTTTCCTAACGAGGTTCACAACAGAACCCCCCCAACCCTTTGTCTGAGATTGCACATGTTAAAAAATGGAAAGAGGCGAGACAGTCCTCAGCAATCTCAAGATCTACAGAGTTAAGCACAGGACTGGGAGCCAGAAGATCTTGAATTACATCCCAGTGTCTGCCACACACAGGATTAGTAATACTTTGCACTTACATTAGCACTTTGCCACTAAATAAAGTTTGGAAGTGACATTACAAATGGGGAAGGAGCGGCTTGGAGAAATGAAGTGACAAATCCAAATTGGCACAGCTAGTTAGTGTCAGAATCAGGATTACAGTAATTCTTGACAAGCCGTTTAACCTTCATGAGGTTCAATTTTTACACCTTTAAAATGAAGTAGATGATTTCCACAAAAAGCAAAATGTGACAATGATACCCACAGGCATAATTAAGTAAATACATTGTTCAAAAATTACTACTCCTCTTCTACAAATGTGGAGATTAAGCAGGGTATCTGTACAAACTAGTGCTACTCCAGGGAAGCACATCTCTTAAGGCTTCTTAAGAAGCAATGGTGATGAACCAGCTCCTCCAGTGAGATTGCTTAGAGTTCCCAAGAAAAGGCTGCCAAGTTTCAGTCACCCCCATTGGCAAGCCATTGAAGGGGGAGGCAGGTTATAGTGGATTAGCTGGACATCAGCAAAACAGATCTGATCAGTTGGTACACCTCGGACATTGACTTATTAGACTTAAAGCTTCAAGAAATTTATCCTGATTATTAGAGCACAGGAACTGCAGGACACTTTGGTGTTGTCACTGACTTGCCAGCTTGTCAGCAAATCCGCCTGGAGTTTTGGCTAACACGTAAATATCTGGCCAACTCTAGTTGCTCACTTTTAGGAATCAGGTCCTAGAGTAGAGATACCAAGTGAAGCCTGCTATTTGCATGATCCTTTTAAATAACAAGTTCATCTTCATTAATTTGAATCCCATCTTTCCACCTTGCAACTGAACATACTTGGACTGTTAGGTACAAGAAAAGATTATGCTCAAAATAATTTTTTGTACCAAAAATGTTAATCAAAATGCTTCCTCTTACTTAGGGTGACACTCTCTTTACTAGTTTTAATCTACAGCAGTATTTTTTTCCTTATTATCAAACATGCCCTGATCTTGTTTAGGAAGTTAATAGCAAACAACAAGAAACAGGTAACTGAAAATAAATATACGCTGTTTGTATTTTTGTAAAGCTGAAGGTGACCTGCAGTCCAAAAAAACATGTAGGCATTCATTTCAACATAGACAAACTGGTATTTATCCTCGTTCATCAAAACACTTTACTATATTCTTAAAAGTGAACATAATCTTAATACCTGATGTCTTTAGAGGAAATACGTACATAAAGAAGGTCTACATATTCCTACATTTATAATCAATGAGATGTATGTTTTTGTGATCAGGAGTAGAATTTGATCAATACTAACTATCAAGTTGAAGTTAAAGCCAGAAATCTCGTTTGGAGGAAGCTGTTAGTCATATTTTCTTGGGTTTTTTTCAGCTTCCTTGACACAGCTAGGTTACAGTTTGATATGGAATGATAAAAAGGAGAATTATTAGTATTATTCAGAGAAGTAGCATTTCAATGCACGTATCCTAAAATACAGTAAATCTTACCCTAGATTACAAATTCCAAGTGTTTTTGCTAGTGGAGGGCTCTGTATTGTTACAAAATGCATCAATGTGCAGCAGGATATTTGTTATATTTTTCAGGATGGATTGCTAACTTAACAGAAGAAAAAAAAAAAAGATTGTGCCTGTCATGTTTAGGAGAATTATGTTTTTGTTTTATTAACTTGGATTACTTTGGGGGGATGTTTCTTTTCTTCTCCGTATTTTTTCCTGCGACTTTCAAATGCGTGTTTTTGTTCTTCCTGCGCTGGCTGCATAGCGTTAGTGCTGTGCACAGAACCCTGATGAGATCTCTGCAAGTGGAGTGAAATCTTTATGTTCTTTTCACACGAGAGACTCTAACTTTTAGCATTTCCCCCTTAGACTGGAGATGGGATCAGCGTAGATGTGTTACAAGAAACATCTTGAGCTCAAAGCAGAGAATTGCCCTTCTCTTTTTTTGTGGCAGTTACTCTAGGTTGAGTTAGTGCTGTACAGATGAGCCCTCTGTCTCTGATCAGAAGCTTTGTTTTCTTGGAAGGAGATTTGGAAGAAATTAGATATGCTAATTGAAGGAACAGGGTGATGGCACTGAATTGTCACTTCATGTAATATTGGCTTTGTAGAGATGATCGTCTGAAAGTGTAGTTAAAACGCTTCCAGGATAGTGTTTTGTGTGTGTAAAGCTGTTAAAATACTATGGAGATTTATCATAATGGTTAACATCAGAAACTCCATGGTATCCAAAATGCTGATAACCAATGCTTCATGCTTAATTAGATTCCCCAGTGCTAGCCTAAAAAAACGGGGGTTTTGTTATTGATGTGACCAGATAGACTTCATCTAAATTACACTGTTGCAAATGTGGAATAATCAGCATTGGTCTCTCAAAGTCAAGGACCAAGAGCAACAAATATGCACTACCCAATTTTTTGTTGTAAAGAGAGCCTCAAAGATGGCCAACAGGCTTTGCCGTCCTCCCCGCCTACATGAATGCAAACTGAAAGTGCCACCAGTGAACTCTGTATGCTTGTTCTGATACAAGGGATAGCTAGGATATGCCTCAAGGAAAATCAGCCCCGTTTCCTTTTCGGGAAGAAACCTCAGGTGGTACTAGAGAGCAAGGGCCTGAATCTGCCATTCCAGTTTTTATCAATTGAATGGCATCAACTTAAATTTGCTCGCGATTATGATTTCTAGACAGAGCTCTGGAGTCTCTACATGTTGTCAGCCTGAATTTTGGAAATTGGAAAAGATTGCTTTGAAGTTGCATACTGTAGTTACCTGGAGGTTTCCCAAACCCAATTCATGTATCTGTGGCTATATCTATACACAGTATTTCAGCTCATGCACAGCTCTAGTTATCACCTTGATTTTAGTTTGGGCACATAGCAATGAACATCCAATAACTCTATATTTTTTTTCCTTATAACGGTGCTCAGGTGCAATGCCCAGTAGTTCAGGGAGATGAAGGAAAGTATTTTGGCAGGGGATTTATGCAGAATATCATGTAGTTTTTAAAATGTGCCATATAGTTCTCTTTTGGCGACATTTAAGCCTTTAGAGGAGCATCGTGCTGCTTTAGCTATGCTTGCAGACCGGTTATGCTTTCTACTTTTTAAAAATGCCTTTTAGAAAAATCTCTGTGAGCCTGACATCCCTTTTCTCTTACAGCTGACATAGCCAGTAGTTATGGGGCACTGCACACAGCGCATGTAGCAGAGGTGAACCACACCACAACGTCTGTTCTTACTTCCCCCCTCCCCTCCTTTATGAACTGAATATCTTTTGGGTAACTCTGTTTCTAATACAGTGGGTTAAGATTGATTTACACAGGCCACTGTAACTGTAGTAGATCTTGAAATCTGAAACTACCTGAGGAGCGCTGGCACAGCATAGTTTGTTTATCAGTGCTGGATTTGGGGGGAAAAGAAATAAAAATCCAGTGTTGGAATTTAACATGGATTGCTCTAGCATAAGCAGTATTTTAAAAACTACAATAATTGCACCTACTTTTATAGCCATAGTGAGTACCTCTAGAAAACAGTTTGCAGGTCTGGTTGCAATCTGCAAACATATCCTGGTGAAAATTAGTACAGTGCCATGGAAGGAAACACTTTGACGCTTTAGTTCTCTCTGATCATATACTTTGTACCTTCTTTTTCAAACACGTTCCAACTATACTCTATGAAATTTTCCTTGTGAGTGCGATAGAGAACTGTGCTATGTATAGCTGGGGTGCACTTCAGCTCTTCTACTAGGCAGAGCTGCTCTAAATCTTTCCTCTACTAGAGGACATGGATCAATGGGATTTTAGGTCCCAAAAGTAGTGACCGTTCAATCCTACAGATGCAACCAGTCCCCTTTGGGTCCTCCTGTTGGGAATTAGCGAAATTCTTCTTCTAGGAAAAGCAGCCTTTTATGGAGATGGTACTGGGGCCACCCTGAATCTTCTGAGGGACTGCAGCCTGCTCCAAGTGCCATGGCGTGGAGAGGTGTAGTGTGGTCACTCCTACCTGCACAGGCTGTCTTGTAAGATTAACAGTCTAATACATTTGGGAGATGCTACTAATAAATTTTTGCTGGCCTAGTGTAATACAGGGCATGTACTAGATAAGCATATTTGGTCGAAAACAAAAGTTTCAACCTGAGAAAAAGCTATTAAAATAGGCTAGACAATCCATTTGCTGTGAAACACCACTGTACAAAATGGGATTTTGGAGTATATTTCACTTGTAAATTGCCATTACACTGTACTTGTGAAATAATGATGTTAGTGACAATTTCAAATCTATCTCCTGATGTACATTTTGAACATCATGGTATCCTCTTGTTTCCCATTTTTTACTGTTCAGACCCTCCATAGAATATTATTGTCACTGCAGACCTTTTATCCAAGGACTGTTGATCACAGCACAGGAACTGTCATCCTATTTGCATTCTGTGGATGCATCATTATTCACAACATTTGATGTCCATAAAACACATTAAAACTATTTCCTTGAGCAAAAATAATCAGCTCTCTGCTGTACATATCATTTGTATACTCAAATTGTAAAATGTAAATTGATATATAAGAAAATGGCCCATTAACTTTTTCATTAATGACAATAATACATTTTGTGCATCAGCAGTAGGAGGACCCTACATTCATTCTAAGGAACCTGAAGGATAAATGGAGACTTCTTTGTATTTCATAAAAATGAAGGCTGTCATCAAGCACATTTCGGGGAGGGCAGAGGGGGAAGGGAGATTATTTTCTGCGGCCTTATTTGGTTTTTAAACTATTCACATACTTGGAATCATTCTTAAAGTTAAAATACTCTAATGAACCTGATCCTTCTGCCTTTGAGGCAGAATTTGCACTGAAAGCCAACTGGCATTTTGCCTAAAAAAGGGCTAGGAGTTACCTGAGGTATATGTTAAATATTCTTTGTTAAAAGCAGTATATGTGCACTGAATATATAAATCGGGCGCAGCTCCCATCCAGCTGGTAATTAATTGCCTTGAAGCATTCATGACAGTTTTTAATCCCATCCCAATTTTCGTTTTCACAATTTCATTTTTAATTCTGGTGAATTCTATAGGTACTGTACTTTTCAGTTGCTAGATAACTTCTGAAAGAGTAGATCTGTTCATGCAAGAATAAAATAAAATAAAATACAATGTAAATGACATGTACTGCTGTTTTTTGTGAAATGTAGTAGACAGCTGGATTACTGTTTCTTTAGGATTTATGCTGACTTACCTGGAACTTATTGTGGTTTTTATGTATGTAATTTAATCATCTTGTGTCTTTTTAGATAACAGCAACTGATATTACTGTAATTCATGTGAATTAAGACATCCTAATATGTATACAAGTAGCTGTCAAATCACTGTATATTTGCTATTTGATTAAACCATAGATTAATAATTTTTCTATAACTGATACATCATGCACTAACAGATAAAGAGCATCTGATATTAAGTAAGTGAGAAATAAAATCTGCTTTCAGTAAATTGCTTAGAAAAATTACACAGTACATTTAAATTACCATTTGCTTAGCAACATGCCCTTGTAGACATTCCAGTGGGGCTATAAAATGATCGATTTACTTTAATTTTCTACTGAATCCTGAAAAAATGGCTATCAGTAACCTATCCCTTCATCATGGCATGCTGATTCACTCTGTGTATTAAATTTACTGGCAAGGAGCAAGACGTTAACAAAAAGTAACAGATAATGTGAACATTTCATGCATAATCTGTAATATGAGATATGTATTAATAGGGAAATTATGATGCATTCAATTATTCTGAAATGCCTTCCAGAGATGTTTTGATTTGGCTGCGCTCTGATAGTAGCAGCACAGCAGGGAGCATCTCAAGTGATGAATAACCTAATCTCCTAATCTCAAAATGGGCACTATTCACAGCTAGCCTAGGATAGACTGGTGGAAGAAACCACGCTTTACAGACACTGTTCCAACAAACAACAACAAAAAAAGAATCAGAAAAAATGCCTGTTCTTTTAACAAAATTAATCTTCCCAATTAATAATCTTTTGGCAGGGTGATTCTACAAGTTTAGGTGCTGATCTGGAAAAGAAACCTTTCCTCGCTGCTAAAATAAACTTGGGAGACAAAAGACTATAAAAATAATTGTGTGTGCATTTATTCCATTAGCATTAAAGGTTGCTTTGTGACATTATACAAAGGAGCTCTTTCTGACTTTTTCCCAGTTTAATATGTACCTGAATGATCTTTACTATGTATACAATTTTTCTTCCCCACTTCCCCTGCCCCCCCCCTCCGCCCCGAAACCCACCAGAACAAGAAACTCCTTATTTTTGTATCATAAACCCAACGTAGCGGAGTGCTTGCTTGTATGTAATTAAGCAGCCGTGTTTACTACTTCTCCTGGTGAACAATAGTCTGGTTTCCTGAGGAGGTCAAGCAGGATTTATTTTATTGTGTACATACTCAGAGTAGGCAAGGTGGCTGTCATTCTTCGTCCGGTCCTGGGGACTTTTATTTTACAGCTATGCGCTGACTGTTTTGCTCCTGTTTACTTACCTTTTTGCTTGGCATCTCTGCAACTAAACCAAAACAAAAAAACCCCAGGAATTAAAAACGCTGCGGTACAGCAAACAATCCTGGGAAGATATGCTATGCAAATACGCCGAATTTTTTTACACTTAATTACTTGATTGCAGTGGGCTCACTTTTTGATTAATGCAATTTGGCAAAAGGTAATATTACACCAGTGTATTACAATTTTTAGTAATTATTCAATGTTAATATGACAGTGTTCTTGAAGGAAAATGAGAAGCGAACCGCACCTCTTTTTTGTCTTCAATTCACAACCCTGCTCAGGAGGAGAGTCGTACAAATACTTGCGTAAATAGATGTGGTTTATCTTTGGGAGAAATCTTACTAAAAATTACTGATTGGTCTCCTTCTGACTTCCTGTTCTTAATGCTGTACTTTTAAAATTATTGGCATTATGAGGGTGCAGAAATGATTTTATGTTCTTTTTTTATGCTGCAGTTTATTTGATTTACAAAGTGATTTGTTATAACAAGTACCTTTGCAGTTTAATCATAATGCCACATTGTGTGTGCTATTTTACAAGAATTGCGCTTTACCTTGCCTAATGTCTTTGGCAGCCCGGCTTCTAAGCTGTCTTTCTAATAGAAAGCAGAAAAGTGTAAGACTACTTGGATTTCCTTTGCTTAAGCAATTTGATTTCCTCCGTGTTCTGTTTCATGTGAGCACCATGTTAAACTACAGCAAGACGTGGTGCTTTTTAACTAGCCTTTCCTATAGCGGTCCCATGCCTGCTATTATGTATACTTACTATAGCACGCACTTTGCGCTGCATTGTAGTCACTAATCATGGTTTAGCAAACAAGGAAGAAGTGGGCCCCATTTTATGAAACTTTCAGATGAGGGTTGTTTGGTTTATTTCAGTCTTTAGTATACGAGAATGTACAATTGCTCTGAAGATAAATAAAAGATTCAGCTGGATGCCACTGGAGAGCAGAGCAGCATGTCTTTGGCATTGCTTGAGTCTTATCTGATTTGGATTTGTATACCTCATGGGGAATGGCAAAATATTGGAACAGACGGCTTGATATTTCCGAAGAATATAGTGGGCTTTATTAGCACCAGTTTCACTCCCTGACTGACGGCTTTTTCAAATTTTTTATCTTATTAATCTGTGCTACTGTATGTAAATGTTATTCCTCTCTGCATAAGGGAGGCAACCAGCGATTTGTAATAAATGCTTATGAGTGCCTGAGGCTGCACTTAAACTTTAAAACATCTATTATTAAGTTGCAAAAAACCACTGTAATGGCCAATAGTGACCTCATAGGAATTTTAAACTGTGGTCTGCTCTTCTGCATTAAAAACAAAAAAATTGCCTGAAGTTAGAATTATGAGCAATGCTATTTTAACAGCTGCATTTTGATTATTAAAGTGTGTTTTACAACTGAATTACAATGCTTTTATGGACTCTAGGTATAAGATTTAAAAAGGTCATTAAACATAGTCGGTTTTGTCACAGTAGGTGTCATTGTATACAATGGACACTATACAATCTATTTTATGTCATAGTACTGAGGATTTAAAATAACACGGAGAAGCATTTTCCTTTGCTTAAGCATGTAGATTACTGTAGAGCTTTTCAGGTATTTTGACAGTTTGCAGTCCAGAATGACTACTTTCATTATTATTTTATTAATTTGACAAGAAGCCCTACAGATTTTCTGTGTATGAATGATCCATTTGTCTCAGACATAATTAAAAATGCCAGCCTAGAGCAACAAGACAACAGAAACACTTCTGGCAAATCAATGTTGAGAAATGCATTGCATGTACGGTAGCCAACTGTTTAGTCCTGAACCATTTTTACATTTTCTCAATCTGATAGAATATGGGCTCATTGACAGTAAGTATTGACCCGCAGCATAGGCTAGGAAAATGCAGGACCTATACATTGATTTATTGAATATGTCATGTGCTGGCTACTATAGGTAATGTTTACATCTTTTAGGGCACAGATACAGACTGAAACACTGCATTTTCTCCATCAGTTCTGAGGAACCCGGGTTGCAAATGCAAACTTAAATTTGGCTGCCCTTTGCCTCGTCTCTTAGACTTCAAAATACTTAAATCTTTAATTTCCCTTTCATTAATTTGTCATGGTGTTAGCCTTGTGAAGAGCTGAAGTACAAACAATTCGCGACTCCAGTTTCTGGGTGGCTGTATGTTAATGAGTGCAAAGGGAAAACCGATAAGTATAGAAACCTCAAAATATTTGACAAAATGTCACAAAGGATTGTATTTGCATGTAGTAGCATGGGTAGGACATAATGATTAGTGAGCAGTGCGTTTCTGGCAGTACCTACTCTAGCTTATCCTGATAACATGTCGGCTGCACAGCTTTGAATATTGTATATGTTCTTTGAACATATCTATGACTAGCGTAGCTGTCATTCTATTGAAAAACGTGGCTGCACGAACGACAATACTGCTTTAATTTTTTTTAAAGAGGACGACTTCTAAATAATTATTATCATGCTAATAACATTTGTATTCTTTTGTGTATAATTAAGATCTGCCTGTCTAAGCATGAAATAGGGTTGAAATGTTGAATAAGTATGCTATCCTTAACCTATTTAGTAAATCAATTTTAATTTAGTATTTTTTAGGTTAAATCATAACAATAGAATTGCTGTATACAGACAAATCCAAAATTTATGGCTGTAAACCTTCTCGGAAATGTTTAATAATAAACAAAGCTTCTGTGAAATCAAAAAATCTGCCATTATAAATGTAAATGCTGAATTTAAAAAATGATTCAGCAATTACTAAAGTCATGTGTTTTTTTAATTACCATTAACTCTTTATTACTTAACATGAAATTGTACATGTGATTTTATCTATGAGCCCCTGTAGGTTTGTAACGCTTTTTTGAAAGGCATTTTTCTGAGCCCTACCCATTTTTAAAAACCTAAGGAACACAATTACCATAGTAAAATGGAATTTATACTCGATAGTTATATTATCATATTTGTATTTCTCATTTAAATACATAGCGAACAAGTTGGAAGATCTTGGGGGCAGGGAAAAAGTGTCTTTTCAAGGATGGGCATAGGTTATTGGTGAATGATTAGTTGCCTCAAAAGTTAATAACACCTCTACAAATTAGGGATAGAAACCGTTTGCATAGCGCAATGGGTATAGGTGATGGGAAGTATAGTGATCCCTCCATGTAGCAATTATGACAGTGTATGAGCTGCTCGTGTGCAAATCTAGCAATATCTGTTAGGAAAAATTAAAAAAAAAACCCCAAATCATACAAAGAAATGCCTGGGTGCAGAGCAAGCCTGTTACCCCTAGAGCTTAGATGCTGTGGAGGCTCATCGTGCCACGCGCTTGCAGACGCATTCATGCTTAGGCTCCCATTCTTACTTTTGCTTTTCAGTTCTGCTAGGAAGAGGAGTCAGGTTTTTACCTTCAGAAACACCTAACAAGGGACCAAATCCTGGTCAAAGAGGGGAAAGTGGGAGAAGCAGGGCAGAAAAGTTTCCTTAGATATTATATGGAACTGTTTGATGTCTTTGTTATTCGAAGTTTGCATCCCAGGCTGTGCAGGTTCCCTAAATCCTGCTTCCCAAAATCAGTGTGGGATCTGTACTGGTTGTGCTGGGTGTGACATCTTCTGTGGCTGTAGAAGTGGTAATGGAGGATTTCCCCAGATCTGCATGTGATATTTCCAGACCTTTTTATTTGTTCAGATCAATGATACTGGGTCCTCCAACACTGTTCAAAATACAGCGATGATATACAGACTGTATGTCCCCTGCAGAGCCCTACAGCTTCCCAGGTGTCATGTTGCAGAAGCAATGTACCTGAGCACTAGATTAGGTTCTTGAGCTTTTTCCATGTAGCAGGTTTTTTATTTGATATTATTTATGTTTTTTCTACATCAATTGGCTTTTTTTAATGTTTTCTTCCTATGGCATTTCTGTGTAAAAGTTCCATAAAAACAATAGTGATAAACCAGCTCTCATTAAAGACTCATTGACCGATCCTTATCTCTTCTAAATTGGTGATCACTGCGGAGCTACAGTGATTTACAGTAGTTGAGTATTAGATTCATGATGCCTTGAGAAAACAGGGGAGGAGCACAGGTTGTAAGTGTGTTTTTATTATTATGGGGGAACATTCATTGGGGACAGTCTGTCATTGTTGCTTTCTCATTGCTGCTATTGACAGTCATTTCTGTGGTACTAAAATATACTTTACAATATTTGGTAGTCTTGGGTAGATGACCAGTTAAGCAGAAATAGGAGACGTGAGTAACGTAATTTGAACACCTCACTTCTTTATGTTCCTTTATGAACCTTAGACACAGCTATTATCTTATAATGGAACATTTTCTTTTAAAAGGCCCCTAACAAATGTACGACAATTGGTATTTTCTAACCTGCATAGTTTGCCTACCATTTGCCCCAGTGTTTTTGTCAAATTACATCCTACAAAAAGGATGTGTTAATATGGGCATCAAATGTCTTTATTGGTTATGTCAAATGGCCTGTGTGCTTTATTTGATCTCAGCCAGTGGTACTACGATCTGAAGAAATTGCAAGTGGAATGGCGTACACTTGTAACTCACTGCAAAACAAAGGCATGGCTTTAGACAGAGAACGTGCTTTGAAACAATTCTGTTCAATTTCTGAATATAGGAAGAAGTGAAATCGGGGCAAAATTTTATTTAAGGCAAAGCAGTGAATCCTTCATATGCCAAAGAGAATGTGGAACGCAGCTCGTGTTTCCGCTGGGAAGGAATTGTCCGAGAACATGGTTGTGAATTAGGGAGAGAAGGAAAAGGATGCCTTTTAAGGAAAACAGCATCTGGGAGGAAACGTTACAATCTATAATTCAACAAGCCATTCTTCACAAGACTTTCAAAAGTTAAGTCATTTCAGCAAAGATGAATTCAGCCCATGGTTCTGTAAGGCCCAAGAGGCTCTGGCCCCAGTAATTTTGTATTTTCTTCTGTCTATATTTTATCAAGTGAATGTTTCTTCTCAAAGTTTGGCAACCCTTTTAGTAAAAAAATCTAAACCATTTTTACTTCTGATCAGAGATAAAACCACAAGGAATGTATTCTAGTGAGACCAAAATTTGTGGGTCCCCATGCAATTTGCTTTGTTCATCTGTTCATATAATAATAGATAACTTTCAGGATAATGCCAAGTCTTAGTCAGTAGTCTTCACGGTGGCAGTCCCTGCCTTTGCCCGCTGTTAACATGCTGCTGTTTATTTTGATTTATTCAATATTTAAAAGAAGGCTTTCCTATTTTCTGAGCACCTTTATATAACAATGCAACAAGTAAGTATGCATCAGCAAGCACTATCAAATAAATAATACTCTTTCAAAGTAATCATGGCAATACTAACCCAGACTCTTTGGCCTTCGGCTGCCCACTTCTTGAATTGCTTAATTAAAATAGATAGTCTTTGCTGTACCCCCAGAAGGTTAATAAAATGGGTCTTTGAATCAGAAAGGATAAAATTCCAAAATTGAGGATTGTCTGTGTAGAATACAAAGCTCAAACAATTCCTGTTGTTTATATGAAAGGGATTCCAAGTCTAGCAGTTTTGCTGATCTTTGTTGATATGACAGTAGGAACAGAAGAGATTTCTGAAGCAGCCAGGTCTTAAGCCACTTATGATCTAATCATGTCCCCTGATTTACAGTCAGAAATAGCTGGTCAGATCATCTCAGAAGCATTATCCAGCCCAAGTGTTAGTGAAGAATGAAAAAAGTTTTAAATTTTGAGGCTTTTCTCTTTTTGGAGAAAAATAATTTAAAACACTCCCAGTGTTTGTTTTGGGGGAAAAACCCCAACAACCTAGATCAATTTACCTCACTTCGAAGAAAAACGTGAACACTTTTTAGATACATTAACTTTCTCTTTGGGTGACCTGAAGTTACTTTTAGGTGCAGATGAAGAATATGCGTCTGGCCCCAGCCGCTAGGCAAACACCAGAAAGTCACTGATGATTCTCTTTGATGGTACTGCTAACAGGCCAAACTGAGTTAGGTGTCAAGCTGTCTTAAGCAGGCCTGATGTCATTAAAGTCAGTGGAGCTACACTGATTTATACCCAAGGCACCATGCATCTTTGACAGAGATTCTGACTGCTTGTTCATATTGTATTTATTTATTTATTAATTTCTGGTGAGTTGTGTCCACTTTGCCATTACTGTCCTCTAAAGCTTATCTAACATGCAGGGAAATTCGTTACCAATTTACCATTTTGAGATTTGGTAAACGTAGCACAGGGCGTCTGATTTTTTTAAACCATTTGGAACTATTTCCTCAAAAATAATCTAAAACGTTAAAAAAAGAAAAATGTAGTACAGCTTGGAAAGAATCCATACAATCTATAAGATAATTCTTCTATACTAGTGAGATCGTTTCAGGTCAGTACATGGTAAGTTTTCTCATTGCTCTCTCTTGAGGAATTATTTGTTCTTTGGAAACCTTAGCTTCTATAGGGAGAAAGCAATTTCCTGTTCAACCCAACAGTTATGTATTTCTGTGCATTATAAAATGTATTTTAACTGAAGGAGCTGCTGCTGACCTCTGGGCTTTGGCAGAGGGGACTTGTGGCCTTGCTTTCACTTGTGATCTGTAGACACATCCAAGTTCGCTTCTTATCAAACTGGTTAGCAGCTGCTGACCTAAGACAGCTGAGAAACAGACACCAGCAGCGACTGTATCAATGGCAGTCAGCATTATCCAGAGAAAACCCAGAAACACAGTAGCATCTATTGTCCCTTGGCACTAGCAGCTTTACCCACCTTCTCAATCAAACAGGGAGCAAGTGGCATCCTCCAGCCAAGATATTTAAGAGTTGACTAATTGGAGGTGAAAAGACAGGACCAGTTTGTGAAAGCTGATGAGCCTCTTTCTCTTTCTGTTGGCCTCCAGCCTCAGACTTACCACGAGCTGCCTCATGCAGAAACACAGATGCTGAAGTGCCTGATGGACCTAGCCATGAGCAGAGGCAGGTGCAGACCAGTGCCAATCCTCGTGTGCTCCAGGGAGGCAGCTTAATCAGAAATGACAGAAGCTTGCTACAGCTCGTAGGGAGTCAAGGAAAAAGTTCACTATAATAGGGAAGGACAAAATGGCTCGTAGCAAGAGAGGGAGTGCTGATAACTTAAGTGTAGAAAATCTTGTCTCCGTGCCCAGGAATACTCCCCGGCACTACTAAATTTATTACCACAGATGTAGTCAAAGCATCGCAGAAGTCCTGTATACATAATAGAGCGGTCAGTATTGCTTCCCAGTGCAAAACAGCCCTTAGCATAGACAGTATTTTATGCATCGGGAGGGCTCTGCTGCCATCTTTCTAATCCTCCTGTGAAAGTTTTCCCCCAGTTTGCTATTATGGTGCTGATCTACTTAGCAATTGGGTGAGTTCACCGGCATGTGCCTTCTCAAGCGCCTGAATGTAGAATGAGCACAATGAAACAGCTGATACACAGATACCCGCACAGCCTGTCACTTTCTAGAAACCACTGGCAAGGAAACATGCACTGGAGACCTTTTCTTGTTGCTGGTAAGCATGGTCTCATCTGCTGTTGCTCTCCAGCTGGATCTTCAACATGTCAAACCAGTCAAATACAGTTCTTTAAATGAGAGAAAAATGTTTCATGCCCAGAAATGAATGCAAACACTAAATCCATTTCCCTGTGCTCCTCTTTCCCCAATTCCTAACTGCTGAATGTATTCATGAAGCTCTGAGCACATCTTGGTCTACGGAGTGACTGTATTCTGCTGTTGAAACATAGCTGTTGTAAAATATTTTAACCTGCATGTAGAGGTGTAAAGTACAGTACCTGAAATGGGTTTGGAATAAAGGAAAGGTTGGGAGATAGCTGCTGAATGACAGCTCTCTCAGAGAAATTGGTTTGTTTTTACAAAGTGCTGTGGAGGTATACGACTGAAATATGTATTCCTCTTTCCTCCGTCTTCACGGGGGAATATATGAGCTTGTGATTCTGGGGAAATAAAAAATTCTTGCTTTCACTCCTTTGTGGATTCATGTTTGGACAAGCTATTTGTAAGAATGGGTGCTGGAGATGGGATAGTAAACTCTAAACTTTTCCTGTCTCTTGTTACCTTGATACTTTATCAGCTGATGGTGCTCACCCTGTGTATTTCTACCAGCAAGCCTGAAGGGGACGCTGGAAATGCTGGTGCTTCACTGAGTGCATGCTTCTGTTATGTAGTGCGTGCATCTGATTGAGTGTAGCTTGGCTGGCAAGTACAATTTATCCCAAAGTGGTAGTCTGAGATCAGAACCAGAAGCAAGCTACCAGCTTAGCCATTAAAAGGAGGGAGTCATCCTACGTGGACAAAGATTGGGGAAAAAAAAGCTGGAGTTTCTGTTGGAATCCAATTTGTTAGAGATTAATAAAAACACAAAAGAGTAACAAAAGCATTGCTTTGAAAAGTAGAAGAGAAGCAGCTTATACTTGGCAATACTCTGGACTTAACATTTTCTTCACCAGCAGCTCAGCCCTTGCAAATCTCTTGCTAGAGAACTCCATTCTGTCTTACGCTACAAATGACGCTGCTTAGTCTTTACTTAATTTTAAAGGAGCGTGTTCATTTTTAAGTAGTCTAAGGTGGATACAGGGCAACACAGCTGTGGTTGTGATTGGTGAACTGGATAAAAAGAGAACCTGTGCGTTTTTACACAAACTGTTACCGCTGCAGCAGGACTGACAAATTCTGTTCCCCCTTCAGATTAGTTAGGGGTAATGACTAACCAACTAGATGTCCTCCTTCCAAAAGTAAGGTTTATTTAACTATGATGAAAGTTTTTGTGAGAAAAGACACATATTTAAGCAGTAAATACAGAGAACACAAATTTTGTGTGTCAGATCTGCGGTTGTCTTCTGTGTGAGAACCTTGTTAAGTCCTAATTTCTGTGGAGAGCCTATGTTTCGCCTTATCTCTCAAGACAGCTGATCTCCCCTTTTCTCCTCAGACAGCTTTTAACTATATGATCTGTAATATCTCACCCTGTGTCTTCACTGGAGACTGAATATAGGATTCTTGAAGTCAAGAGCTTCTCTGCTGTGTTTCAAGTGTGTCCTGGGACATTGTGTATGACTTTACAGCACATGCCACTATCCTCATAATAATGGGAAGATAATAGGAGTTATACTGTATGTCTGAATAACTAGGTTATATATCTGTTTTCTTTGAGTGTTGCCTGGCATCTCTCTGTCTGTAACATCTACATTTTCCCTTTGTTGTTTATGGTGATTTCTCCTTCTATAGGCTTGACTTGTACATTAACATTTCTTAGTAGAGAACCAGAGTTTTCAGCACACTTATTCTCTCATTGTCTATACCTGTTTGTTTTCAATGTAAAATTTTACACAACCTCCTGCTCTCTTTCTGTCATCCTCTTTTCAAATCAGAATGCCATGAGTGATCTAAAGGGCATGGGAAGAAAGCCTTTTGTTACTTCAAAATTTCTTTTTAACTCCCTTTCCTTCTTTTTAACTTTGATATTTGTGTAAAGGTATTTTGAGGTCTCATATCCTATTTTTGTTCTTTGAATAATATTATCTTTTGCCTTTGATAATCACTGTTATTCAGATATTCTTTAATTGTCCTGTATAGACAAAGTATCTGGAGAAAGGCAAGTGTTACGGTAGGGAACGTTCAACTTCGTGTTTTCAGGAGAGCATTTTGGCAAGGAAATAAGAGAAGTGAGAAGCTGTAAGGATGAATGTTAATAATGTCTTAATTATTTTACAGTAGAATTCTCTATTTACTGGATTTTCAAAATGTATTTGAGAGGAGCACTCTTGCTAGGAGGACTTGAAACCTAAATAAATAAGATGAGCAGAAGGAAGGCATCATCTAAGCAAAATACAAAGACTGTATGTCATGCTAACTGCTTTTAAAAGAATCCCCGAACTGTTTCCTTTCCCTATGGCCAAGAGAGCATATTGCAAACAATATGCTGTGGTATTACTTCCCATATTTGCTATGTGAAATCATATGAAGAAGAGAGAATGGAGAAGGAAGTTCTTTTGCCATTACATTGCTGTCTGCTCCATCCATCCCTCTGCCCCACTTGTGCCTGTGAAGGAGAAGCTGCAATGTCTGCAGGACAGCACCGGTGGCCAGCTCCATCTAAGTGCTTAGTGTTTGCCCAATGCCTAGCAATTAGAGATGCTGAAAGACAGCATCTCAAAATCAGGTCTAACATTTAAACTTCACAAGAGGCGCAAGTGATGAACCGCAGTATGCAGGATGGCTGTTCTGCAGAGTAAGAACATGTTTAGCCAGGGAAAGAAGGGAAAGTTTAGGTTTCTTAACCAACACACGCAGCACACCTAGTCAGGGAACTGCATTGTCTCCATAGGCAATGACAATCTCTTTGTTGTCTTAGGAAGAAAGTAAAATGCCAAGCTGCAGTATTGCTGGCCAATATATTTAAATATACTAAAAGGCATTCATATCTCTGAGGAATCTCTAAAGTGTATTTGATCTATGACTTTGCATGCACTGTGAAATAATAAATAACCCAACAGATACAATGCTGCATGATAAATTTGAAAGTATTTTCACTTAATCTCTGCCTTGATGAGACACTAATCTATCTTTTAAAACATTTTCAAAGGTTTCCTCACAGACCTATCAGAATTAATGGTGTATTCCGTTGCACTCTGGATTGTTGAAAACAGAATAGAAGATTATCACCCAGTACTATGGATACTATCACCTAGTACTATAGACACTTAGCAGGTAAATAGAGTGGGAAGCAGGCAGTGGGATAAATACATCTCTTGCCTTATGGAAATGGTCCCTCAGAAGTCAGTGGAGTAAGACGAGTGTGCTTGATTTCATAGAGCAATAGTACATCTCTTGGAGAAAGGAAAGCATAGCTATCCACTCCTGCGACTAGCTGTAAATAACACTCAATAATCTAATGTCTATATAGTGTTTTGAAAATGTAAAATTACTGTTTTTTCATGTGACCCTCTTCAAGATGGTATTTATTGCCTCAGTCATCAGCAGCTATTACACTTATGAAGAAGGGAAGATCTAAACAATGTTATAATCAAATTTTGAAGATACAAAATATAAAGATGTAGTGTAAACGGCTGCCTTAATTTTGTGGCTAATTTTTCCATACACCCATAGTCCTATTTGAATCCTCTGCACAGGACCGACAAGTGCCTCCCAAAATTAGGCTCCGAATGCCATTCTCAAAATATGCTTTGGTGCAGTTGTGGTGAAAATTGTTCATGATAACAGGTCATTTCAGAGACGTTGAGTGCTTCCCTGCTCTTGGATTAATGCCACATCAAACCCCACCTTTTATTCCCCATTTGTATCTCAGCACTTAGACCTCTAGTTTTGATTGATAATGTAAATTGGGAGATAATCAAACACAAAGAAAATATTTGTGTTGATTCTGTTTATATCAAATACCAGTTGTTCACCTAGCATGGATCTTTTCCAAATGTTTGGTTCTGGTCAGCCCCTTCAAGTGAATTTCCAAGTTTCAAGTCTCACAAATATCTTCAGTGGGGAGTTTCAGCTGACAGCGTGCTTACATAAGCAAAAGCCAAAATTTTGCAAATCATCTTTGAATGTATCGTACTTAGGCTTTACTTTTTCCATGGATTAAAAAAAAGGGAAAGTTTCTATAAATGTTCCTAGCTGACGCTACCCAAAGTGTACCTTATGTACTGTACATCAGCTCTCAACAGAAGCTGGAATTTGAATTTGAAAAGAATTTGAAAATTATGGTGACTATTTGCATTCCTCAAAAGTACTTCAGCTGTATTTCTACATTTCCATGGCTTTCTAGGGGTTCTAGAAGTAAAATTCCTTCTTCTACCTCGAATCTTTTTGCTGAATGCTCAGACATATTTAGGTATTTAGTCCTTCCAATCCAATACAATGTATTAACTGTACAGTGCCTTCTTTCATCGTTTTACCAGTAAAAGTAGCGACATAGGGCGGAGGTTAGAGCTACAACAGGAATGAGACAAAGGGGCACAAGGCATTATTCTCATCCACTAAGTAGCTCTGCAGATTCTATTACAAGGATTTAGTATATTGGTGAGCTTTAGGTTTAAGTGTAGTTCTTCTGCATAATCATTTGGGATGATTCAGAAGGCTAAATCCCTTCTCCTAAATACTAGAATGATAATTTTAACTTTTCAGCTTTTTTCCCCCCAAACCTTTTGGAACCACTACCTTAATAACAAGGAAGGACTATGCATAGAGAAAGGAACCAAGCTATTTCTTGCAGTGCATTTTTGATGGTGCTGCAAGAAATGGTGTATATAAAAGGATGGTGTGTCTTTGGAGGCAGCTCCCTCTATTCTTGTGTTATAGTGATGCAGGTGAAAGAACTTTACTTTCTCCTGCTAATTATGTGGAGACATGTTTCATCAGCGGAGTAGGAGGTAGGAAACACTGTGCTGCAGGTGGGATTGTGCCACTGCTCCCGATTGTCATGAATGTAAAGCAGGTGGCATGATTATAGCTAAGTGATAGCTACTTCCTGGCAGGTGGCATTTAGGATGAGCACAGACTGTTCTTTCTGCTTCCTTCCTTCCATCTTTCTTTTCTAGAATGATGAATTATGGAAGATCTACAACCTGTAGGGTAAGGAAAAGGTGGATCTGCATGTAGTAACACGTGGAAGGCTCTCTCCAACATCACCACCAACAAAACCACATGGTGTGAAAGGGTGATGCTGAGATTCAGCTGTGAAAAAAGTCCAGCTGATAAGAGCACCCACTATTTTCAGCCTGATTGTAGGTCCGTTCCTCCTTCAGAGGGCAATGAGAAGAATCATTGCTACATGAGTGAGGTTTTTGTTCATTTCTTGAGCTGAAGCCAACTTCCCTCAGGCTTAATTCAACATTTAGTATTGCTGGAAACACGGGGGGGGGGGGGGGCAGGGCGCGGCACTAGCTGCTTTCTGTGCCTTTAGTGTTTCAGATCCTTGTGTGTTCTGTGGAAGAAGAGGTGCTATATGCTTTCTCTAGTTTTGTTTTTCTGTTGTACTGCTGATAATAACAAGATTATATGAGTCTGAAATGATATGATGTTTTTGCTGTTGGTTCTTGCTTTTGACACTGCTTCTTCCTGTCATACTTTTCCTATTTATTTCCCGTAGATGTTAGAAGTAGGAACTAAGCCCAATTTTGGTTTTGTTTTTTAATTTTAAATGAGAATTGTAAATGCAAGGTATTTCCGCAATCCTTAGAATACATCCCCAGTTTTTTTCAGTTAGTGACAAAATGTAAGAGCAGTATCTTATAAAAGCTGGCCCCGACTTATCCTGTCTCTTCTGTTCTTTACTAAATGAGGGAAGAAAAAGACAGTTTATTTAAACAAAAGATAAGATGGATGTATAATAATAAGGAAACATGAAAAAACCCTAAAGCTGGTAATGTTCTTTGTTTTCATAGGCAGTCATTTGATTTAAAGTAATTTTAGCCAAATATTTTTATTCTTGTTCATTGTTGTTTTTGTAAGCTGTAATTCAAGTGTTATGAAATCTAATTATACAAGAAAGATTTGTCTAAATTCAAAGCAAAATCCCAAACATAATAATAAAATTGCTATACATCCCCAGCTCAGCTCCTGTGAATATTAGTTCTCTGTTCAAAGACTCTCAATAGGATTCAATTTTGACCTAGAAGAAGGTGGCAAAATGTATCATCTTGTAGTGATAAAACAATATGAGTACAAATGGACTCAATCCAGTTCTGATGTAGGTTGTAAACAATTAAAAGTACATGAGCTACAATGCCCAAAGCTGATAGCTGAGGACATTATTACACGCTTGGGGTAACTCTGGGAACCAGAAAAACAATTGTTTCACAATAGGACATAAAAGCAACAGAAAATATTTGTCTCTGCAGAGTAACGCGCAGTCTTGCAGGGCCGTGTCGTGTGGAGGATTTTTCAGCAAGCTGGCATGAGTGTGAGTGATGCATAATGGCAGCGGTGAATGGATTTCTGAATAGATTAGTAGGTGACGTCATGAAAAACGGACTATTTATCACCATAATTTAACACAAGATGCAACACAATGGCTTGATGGATGCATTTTATGGTTTTCAGCCAATCATAATAATGGATCTATTGACTAAAGTTTTAGATGCCCTTTATATACCCTTCATGGATAAAAAAAGAACAACAAAAACAGAGAATGAGGAGGCTGAGAATATGTCAGAAAATACTTGCCAGGAATGTTTTCAAAATTCAGGCTTTCTGTGCAGCAGCCTTTTGACCTAAAGCTTCCCCAATTATTTTTTTTTTAAATGCCTAGAAGGCTAATTATGCTCAACAAAAATATTTCAGTTGAATATTGGAGTAACAGTCACTCAGTCAGGAAACATATGATATTTATTTTTTGCCTTCCTTGTCAGTTTTGACTATGAGATTCTTATTGTTGTCATGTTTGGTTGGTGATTTTAGCGGTGCCAGCTGGGTGTTAAAGTCGGACATGGCTGTGTTGCATGGTGGTTTGGGCACTGAGGTAGGAGCAAGGAAGAAGAGAGATACGCTGCTCTCCACTGTTATGCCTTTAACATTAGACATTTGACAGACAAGATTAAAAAGCCCACAAAGCAGACACCCAGACCCTGGCCTTTCCTTCTCATGGGAATGCCTTCACCACTTGGTAACTGTCTTTTTGGTCTCTTTTGCTAACTTTTCTTTCAGGGGCACTTTTTTACTTTTGTGTTACCTACTTGCCGGATAGGAGGAAAGATAGCAGTTGTCCCTTCTCAGCTTGATGGTTACAGCAGTTTCCTGGGAGTTGGGAGATGAAAGTTGAAAGTCCTTTAGAATGAGGAGGGTGTAGCAGATTTTCAATGGGAGTGGGAAATCTAACTAGTAGATGATGTCTCCTCAGGGAGGTACTTTGATTCAGGAGAGAAGGAGGGAGCTAAAAGAGGACCTCCTTGGACCAAAAGCGTAATTTCTATATGCTGAAAAGCCTCCTGGACTTTACCTCTCAACATGCGCACGTTTGTATCCCTTTCAGGCAAAACACTGAATTGCAAGTTTAATTGCCGAGATCCTGTTTAAATGTTTTGCCTAACATGGATAGTGTACAAACCAAGACACATGTGGGCAGCGCTTTCAAGCAAAGATAGAAACAGCTTTTGGGATTTCATGTAAAGTAAGAATATGTTTCTGGATAACTCTGGGAATTGATTTTAAATTTAAAATGTCAGCCCATCTCTGATGTGTGCCTACAGCATGAAAATCCACCCGATTCTTCATCTCCAGATACTGTGCTTCCACAAAGGGATGATCAAAGGACCAGGCAGGCTAACAGCTCTGTAACTGCTTCCAAGTTGGATGGATGGAAGAGGTTTTCTGAATGTCATTGTTATTACTACTGGGCTTTCTGACTTAACTGTGGTTGTTTAACTGAGCTTCTTGATGCTGGCATGTTGTATCTCTTCTTCTTGCTATCTTTTTGTGTTTGGACTCCATGGAAAGATCTGAAATACCTAAAACTATGTTTCCTAAAGTCACGCTTTCTGCTTCCTTGCTTTTTCTACACTAGAAGTAAAAAGTTTTAGCTAATACATTTTTGAGATACGTATAAAAGAGCTAATAGAATAGCAAGAAGGGCCAGAGAGGTGAGTGGTTGTGAGATTGAAGGTGTAAACTTACTTAATAATGACTAGGGTCACCCTGAGTAGGTTTTGCTCTCTTCTGGAGAGCATCCATGGCCAGGAGGACTGGGGAAGAACCCAGAATTTTGTTAGTTCTCTCCATGTGGAGAACCTGGGAAGCAGACTGAGAACAAGAAATGCAGGTTTTTTCACATCAGAACACTACAAACCACTTGTTCAGCTGAACCTTAAAAATCTCTCTACTAAGCTGATGGAACACTGGAAGACTGAACTTCCTATTTAATTTTATATAAACTAGCCTAAAAAATGACTTCAAGCTGACTAGGATTTAATTTTCGGTGCTAACCTTCAATTAATTTGTAACTTTTTTGGCACCCAGTTTGCTGGAAATGGCTGTAATTATGTTGTTTTCTGAACGGTGCATTCATTCAGGCCATACTCTCTAAGACTATTTATACAGCTGGGAAAAAAATAATGGTATTTAGGGGGATGGGGGAATGCTAATAGGAAACTTATTGAAAAATTCTGGATTATCGATTTTGAAAATGTGTCTTATTAACTCTCATTTGATATTTTAAACTGAATGTTTCGTTCTTAATTTTAAGAGAATTTGGGATAATTTTGTTTTCTTTAACAAGAAATGCATGGTCAGCTTCCCTATGGTTGCCTTTTATGCATCTTCGAGGCTAGCATGATTATATACTTGCTGCAAAACCCCACATTGCTCTTCTGTGTGGGGTTTTATAATGATAGTGTTGTTTCTTAATTGATCGGCATAGCAGGGTCCAATTGCTGTTAGCGGAGAATATTCAGAAATCTGAGAGGATGAGATCATATAGAGCAAATATGTTACCTTTTTCTTCTCTTTTTAAGAAAAAAATGCAATAAAAACCTTTTAAAAGACTGTGCTGTTTTAATGCACAATAAACAATGTTTGCCTTTACTGTAAAATACGGCATGTTTTAAAACTAAACAGATTCACTCTCTTGGTTTTTCTTCTTGTTTTCTGTAAGTTTAAAAGCTACTGAGGTTTTTGAGCATTTGTTTTTGTGTGTTTGGCATTAAAGGTGTTTGTATGTGTGTGTCTCCTCTTGTCTTTAAACCCAGAGGATGCTCCCTGCTGGTATTTGTAGTCTCTTGTTTGAGTGTTTTCCTAGCTGAAGGCATACTTTATGAGGATGGCAATTTGATTGTATTTCCAACCATATATTTGACATGGGTTTAAGGGCAGTAATATTTGTATGTAGCCTTGACAACCATAGTTTAGAACCAGAACTAGTATGAAAGCTTAAAACTGTCGTTAGGTTTTGAATTTGTGACTGTTTCTAAATTTTTCAGAAAGAGCTTTTTTTTTTTTTTTTTTTAGCTTTTGGGGTGACTGCTTGGATGGATCTGCATGCCCTCGTTTCAGAAAGGCGAGGTAGTGATGACCCCAAATTCTTAGTGGAACCTCTGGACGACTCCTCACCTGGGGACTCTTCCTGGAAGAAGGTGTCCTCTACAGGTTTCTGACTCATCTTTCCATAGTTTGGCAGGAGCTCCCAAAGGAACTTTTCAGGGTACAGCTCTAATTCATTCTGATTTCATCTAGAGCGGTGTAGTGGACTGGCACAGAGTTGTCTCAGAGGCCAAGTACCTTCCACAAATTTCCAGAGCCACAGTAGTGTGTACACACGCTGCAGCTGAACAGACATGTTCAGGTTATCAGATGCAAGGCACAGTTTCTTTGGGTGAGGAGCAATAAAAACTGTATGCTATAAGACAGAGGCCAAGTCTGGGTGGGTCTCAGTGACATGTTTTCAGGATAGCCTCCTTCTGTTGAGGTGAGAAGACACCTCTGGAGTTGCTCTAGTCCAACCCTCTGCTCAGGGCTGGGTCACTTGGAGCAGACTGCTCAGGGCCCTGTCTAGTTGGGTTTTTAATGTCTCCAAGGACTCCACAACCTCTCTGGCTGACCTGGTTCAGTGCACAATCATTGTTACAGTAAAAAAGGTTTGGGTTTTTTTCTTATGTTAAAAGAGAATTTCCTGCATTTCAGTTTCTGCCCATTGCTTCTTGTTCTGTCACTGGGCACCCCTGAGTAGAGCCTGGCTCCATCTTCTTTACTCCCTCCCATCGGGTATTTATACACACTGATGAGATTCCCTCCCATAGCTTTCTTTTCTCCAAGCTATACAGTCCCAGTTCCCTCAGTCTCACCTCAGATGAGAGATGCTCTAGTTCCCTCATCATCTTTGTGGCCCTTTACTGGACTTGCTCCAGTATGTCCATACCTTTCTTGCACTGGAGAGCCCAAAACTGGGCACAGTACCCAGGTGTGTCTCACCAGTGTTGAGCCATGGGCAGAGATCACCTCCCTGAACTGCTGGTGATGCTCTGCCTAATGCAGCCTGGGATACTGTTGAGTGTTAGTCAATACTCAGATGCCAGATGATCGACAGTAATGAATTCAGGTGGATATTGGACTTGATTGTTTCTTATTTCATATTTAGTTTGCTGTAGCATCAGTCAATCAATCAGAAGTTATTAATGTGTTTGTGAGCAAGTTGATCTCCTAAAGAGCACACATTTACTTCTTTTTAATCCTTTTTAATATTTTATTTTTACTTTCTCAAGTAGCTATATAAGCGGTGGAAAGGGAAAAGAAAATGCTGCAGGGGAATGGTGAACAAATTTTCCTCTTTTGTGAGATTTCTACCTGTAGATTTATGGCAGAAGTATTACTTCCCTTGAACATAAAATTTTTTACTGGAGTTTTGTGGGTTCACATATTTGTGTGCAAGGGTAGGAGTGGAATACTTGCTTCATACTGCTGATGTTCGCGCTGCTTCTTAAAATTACTGTTTGACTTATTCATGTTATTTGTCCTCAGAAGGGAATTTCATTGTTTCTAAAACTACAGCAGTTGGAATGAAAAGGCCTAAAAGGTTATATTGGTCTGACATATACCTTTTTATGGGGGGAACATAATTACTTCTGAAAGAAACAGAAACATTTTAAGATGGCTCCTGCTACATGAGTATGAAATTGTAGAGGTGTTAAATTTATTATCTGTTTTCCCAATAGAGGAAACTTGGTTTTGAACAGAAACTGCACCACTTGAATAAATATTTGTCACACAGGAGAGTCTGTGTGTAGCTAAAAATGCTTTTTGCACTGTGGATTGTACAGATTCCTACTCTTCTTTTTCCTCTATTGCAGACAACTTGTCACATTATACTGGTGGAAGGGTGAAGTTGTGGGCCATTGAGCACTGATTTCTCTCAGTACCACAATTACAGACACCTGTGCTAAATAACATTGTGCTGTTCTACTTTGAAAATTACAGGGCTTCGTCCCACTCGAAGACACACAGATGTACATCGCCTCCCTCTGCAAGCAGCCCTCTTACCTGAGCGCACACACTCACACCTCCTCCACAAGTTGACTCATCCCATTCTAAGAGGTGCTGCAGACCTTATAGCCCAACATCCAGAAAATTCCTTGATTAGTGTCGTAAGAGTTCCTTCAAGTACTTCTGTTCTTCATGGCAAGTATATTTTTGAATGAGAAATTACCAAAAATGTGCACCTCGTCTCTTTTTTCCTGCTCAGGTCTAAGGGTTTGACCACTTTCCTTTGCAGTTTGTCTGGTTTTGCACTGCTCAGCTCTCTGCCTGTTGTTTCAGGCTGCTACTCAAATTACACATATTCTAGTTATTATTTCAATCATTTAGTATGAATTTTACAGTGTTGTTGTTTTTATGCTTCCTTACGCTGCCACATGTGTTAACTATACAGAAACTGTTCTTCTTGTGGAAGAAATTATATAACAAAACTACCCAGTAAAAAGCATGTTTTATGGCACTTATAAAATTAATGCCAGAAATCTATGGTAAAGATTGATTTTTTGACATTAAGGGCTAGTTATTTAACACGTTATGCTCTTGTAGTGGCTGGAAAACAGCACTTAGGTGTTCAGGTATGATCTCAAATTCTCACCCAAGGATTCAAAAGTTTAAGGCGTTGTTAAGTGAAGAGTAGGGGGACAAAGCACACAGGTTAATAATACCTGGAATGAATGGGAGGTGAAACAAATACCTGGACTTTGATTTTTTTTTTTTTTTTTAATGAGCCAAATCCACTATATAGTGTACTGTTTAGATGATCCTTGTGCATAGCTGGGATATGGCAGCCAGTACATTCGTTAACCACCATCCAAAAGGCTGGACAACCTGACCTTCAGGAAGAAGGCAGCTCCACAGAATTATTGCAGCACCTCACCTTCTCTCTCTCTGGCCAGGATGTAGACGTGGGATGACTGATCCTCAGCTTTGCCTTTGTTGCTTTTTGTTATGTGAATGAGCATTTGCTTTGCACTTCCCTCTCTCACTGTGGCAGTGCAACAAGACAGAGCTGACACGCTGATAATCTTGATCCATACTAGCAACTGAAATGCCTTTTGACAGGAGGGATAGTCTTACTGCAATTAGAGGCCTTATAGACATAAATAAACAGGAACCATGAAAACCAAAAATGTCCCAGTAAACACATTAAAAAACAAGTATTTTGGGAGCCTGTAAGAAAAGGTGACAAGTCAAATATGTGTAGCTTACCACTTCTTGAATTGGTAAGCTCCAAGAACACACCATCAACTTACACTATTTGTGATACGATATTTAGCACGGCTTCTGATTATGGACGTTTTAGTCAACTAAGTGTGGATATTACCGTCCCTCAGCTGTGGTGCGGGGCTCTGTGGTGCACTGTAAGAGGCTTGTTAGTGCGAAGTTTGGAAAATCACAACCTCCAGAAGAAATGCAATCATTTGTTACATACATCATGCTGAAGCAGTTAACATTTATGGGGGAATATTTCAGGCAGAAAAAATATTTTTAAAAGTGTTAGCAATATTGTTTATCATATACCTGAACCTTTAACTCCTCAGTCCATAGGAACTGAGTAGCCTCAGAGAGAGAGAGACAGAAGTTATAATGAAGGTATTAGAAAAATATCTAAGAGGCCTTGACGTAGCTTGCAGAGATATATATGAGAGTGCCTCACTTGAAATAGAGAGAAAGGGGGTTTATGGAGGTCAGAAACTCTATGTCTGGCTTTGCTGGGCGATACAGTGTTCATTTTTACATCTGGCATTTTTTCTGGACTAAATACTTATTGTCTTAAGCCTAAGATCAGCTAATAATGGTATAAAATAAGCAAGAAACTGTCTGAAGCAGGTAATTTGTGTGAAGCTGGAACAAAAGCCAACTGAACTGGATTAGAGTACAAGTACAGTCATCAAAGTAGCTTCATAAATGCAATTTAATATGGGAAACTCATCTCTACATAGTATATCTGCGTTATCTGCCCATGTGTATACAAGCAGAGGTTTTGTTCTGTAGATATAATATATCCATCATTTCAGTTCACTTAGGATCAAGGACTGTTCTCCGATTCCCAGACCAAATGGTGCAAAGTGACTTATGTCCCCACCAATCGTGGTTTTTTTCCTACAGAGTGTTCATGGACACATCGCTAACATCTGACCCTCTGTGGGTATATGGCATGGCTACAGCCAGTATTCTCAGTTTAAAAATATGAAATAATGTGTTTCAACCCACTAAAGCAGCATTTTTATAGCCTGATGCTGAGGATAGCTGTTACATGTTTTGGGGCGTAAATTGAAGCCATGTGAATTGATGCTGCAAAGCCTATTGATACAGCTTTGGGGACTGCTTAGGCTTAAAAAGGCCAAACAAATCTTGGTTCACCTAATCTGTCTAATGGCAGTGGTCCTACACTGAACTGTAACCCAAACCTGGAAGGTTTTGACTGAAGGGAGCACTCTTAAAAAAAGAACCTAGGGGTAACTGGCATGTGTACAGTGTAGACAGGTGTTGAGTCAGGGAGTTAAGGTATTTAGCACTTCAAAAGTCTTTTCAGGAAAAGAAATAATGTTATATCTCCTCTGTGCTATGGGTGGCCCTTTCCACACAGAAAGTATTTTAACCCTTCTATTTTTAGGTGATTTTTTTGGTACACACAAGGGCTTTTTCTCATTCACAGAGAATCAATGTAAGTGTCTTTTTCTTTTCTCTGTGATGTGGTATTTTCCGAGATACATGCATTTTAAACAAAAGAAAACATAAATACAGGCGAGACTGTCATCAGTTTAAAGTACTGCATAAGTGGTTAAATTTAATCACAAAGAGACAACCAGCTAATGGTTTTAGTGGAATTCATAAAATCCCATAAAACACAAAAGTTAAATTTTGTCATATAATGTGAATCAGTTATAGGAACCAGCACAGCTTCCTTTTCCCCCTGAATAAATTCTAAACAGTCCTTAGAAAATGAATTACCAGTCTGCAAATCAGAATGACATATTTTTCAGCTGTAAAACTAAAACTACTTTCAGACCACTTAGCTAAAGAAAAAAAAAAGAAAAAAAAAAGACAGCAACTTTGTTGTTACTGTGTTACTGTCAATAGTATTGGATGCTTGGTTGTGGCTTCATTTTAGCAGTTTGACCTTGTTTAGATCAACCTGAGCAAATCGACAGACCTCCCTTACAATTTCCCCACCCCATCATAGAAAGCGCGTACCCTGCATGAGTGTATCCAGCTGGAGATGTGCCAATAGAAGTAATTATGTGATGAAACTATTTAACTTTGACTAAAATACTCTCACCAGGTTCTTTCAAACCGTGTGTCTTATATCTTGTTGAAGCAATTTTATATCATGCCTTTAAAGTACAGTAATGGCCACTTGCATTGACAGAATCCTCGTAAAAGAAGAAGACCGAGACCTTGCTCATGAAGTGCTATTGATTTTCTGAGTTCCTGCTAGAGTTGCCAAAGATACAACACTGTTGTTAGGGAGAGAAGATACTTTGGCCTTCAATATCACAGGAGGGTTCCTGTGTAAGCACAGGCGTCAATGGGTTTCAGTGATAAATAATGCATTTTGGTGATAACTGCCCATATTATTTTGTCAGTTTTATATGACTCAGCATTTGCTCTTGCCAAGCATTTCTTTAATGTCACCACTGGCTGCTGAAGTTTGAGCTAACTGTAACTGCTATTTATATTTTAAAGGTCCATTTGCATTATGGCAAAAAGCTAAAGTTTCAGTTTATCTTAAGCTATGGTTGATTTTGATCAGTAGGAAAACTAAAGCCTCCCCCAACATCACTCGCTGCGGTATTTCCAAAGGTATTGCACATGAGGGTTGAATACTGTACTCTGTATATGTACATAGCAGAAGAGTCTGGTATTTTATGTACTCTATCCAGACAACAGTTCTGTGAGCTGCCCCGTTGCAGTGCACAAGGCACGAAAGGCATTTGCACACGTCTGTGTTACAGGTGGAAGTGGAAAACGCAGCATCGTCCCGAAGGGCACTGCTGCTGCTTCCCAATGCAGCCAGCCGGGTAGTGGGAAGAGTGGGTGCAGCCTTCGCTCAGCCCAGCTGAGCTGGCACTAAAAGGAAAGCTGATCTCTTGTTTAGGGTGCTTGAATAGATGTGTCTTCCCAGAGAAGGGACGTACCAGTTTGTAATTCTGGATCTGAGTCCCTTCTGCTCTTGGGACAGCTCAGTTTACTGCCCGCTACTTGGGACAAATTGCCCATGAAAAGTCTTTGGGCCCCCTTGGCTTGTGTTCCTGAAAGGTTAGTTGTTTTTCCAGCTGTCCTTGGTGGTGGAGTCTATGCCCACTAATTTTGCCTCGTTTGTGTCCTTAGGGCACTGCAGCAATATATCAGAACTACCAGTGGTGTGATCACACCAATGAGCAAGCAACCTCACCCTAAACATTTGAGGAAATGTTTACAGAGCTTGGTCCTAATGCTGCAAATCCTAATGCATACAATGCATAAACTTTTACTTGTAGGCAGTACAATTAAATCTTAATGGATTGTGCTTTTGTGACTATCACATTATTGTAGCCAATAGATAATTATTATTTATCAGTAGGGGAAAAAAAAAGGCTGGCTAGGAAAATTATAGCTATGATAATTAGTTTTTGATGACATTATCTAATTAATATAATTTTATGTTTTCCATTTTGAGATTTAGGCAAGGTTGCCTTTATTTTCATTTCTATTCCAATGTTTGACTCAGTTTAGTCTTTCTGAAAGGGTTGATATTGAGTGCCCTGGAGGGTGCCATCATCACCAGGCAACAGGGGAGACAACGTTGAAAAGAAATTGCACAACATAATTTCCCTCTGCCTTCCCCAAATATGTCCTTTTTCTGAATGACATGAATCAACTCTAAGCCCTACTGCCCCCTTCATTTCCACCCTGAGGAGCCTAGGGGGAGGGGAAAAAACCCCAATGAAAACCCTGAGAAGGGATTATACTGGAAGAAATATTGCTCACCTGTGTTCCTAACCACACAGAAGTCTCTGCTTAGTCGTTTGAATAGAGTGGAGCTTGGGCAGCAGGGAAGGGGGAAGAGCTCATCTCTCCTCATGTCATCTCCAGGTCTGCAGCACTGGGGTGGTGTTGCACTAATGTGCAGCATTTGGCTTACTCCCAATGAAGGGTTAAGATTGTGGCCACCAGATGTCCAGGCAGGCCAAATGGGTTTCATAAAACTGCATTCTTTGGGTTTGGTCATTTTCTTCCAGATCTGAAGAAAAAAAAATTGCCATACGTGACCTAAGACCATCCTGAAATGGAAACATCTTTATAGGAACAGCTTTACTGACAGTCCATCTACCTCAGTGTCCCATTTCCAACGGTCAACTAGGAGCACACGTCCAAGGAAAAAAAGTAGTGTGGAGCAAGTGGATCATGGAACTTCCCCAAAGTTACCCTCTCAGCCTCCAGAAACCCATGCTTTAGTTCTGTCTTAGAAGAGTGAACTTGGTGGCTCTATTAGTAGCCATGGATGTGTTTTTCTTCCATCAATTTCTCCAGTTGCCTTTTTTTTAACCATTTAAATATTAACATTCATAAAGTTCTGCAATGAGGAGTTCTGCAGCTTATTTACAACCTGCATGAACTGTCTCCTTTTGGGGGTTTTTGAATCAAACAGTTGCAAATTTCATTTGATGTCTCCTGGATCTTTTTTAAAGAGGAAGGAAGCAGCTGTTTACTTTGTGCTTTGATGCTGCCTTCGTGCCACTCGTAGTTTTACAAATTTCTACTACATCCCACGTCAATCAGCCTGTTGCCAGGCTGAAGGGCCACAACTGAGGAAATAGGGCATGGGGAGACCTGTAGCTTTGAAGGCTCTATTGTAGACATGTCCATGTCCCTGCAGACTGGGTCTCCTCCACTCTCTCCTTCTTTATGCCTATGACCGCTTCGCAGCAGGAAGGCCAGTGCAAAGCCAGAAAGCAGTTACACAGCACTCTCAAGAAGTTGCCTTTGGAGACAGGTTTTTGTTATTGGTGGTTGGGTTTTTTTTTCTTTTCTGTTTTAGGCCAGAGAAGGAATTGTCTGTTTATGTACGAGAAGAATCTGGATAAAAGCAGCAACTAGTTATACAGTGTTTTTTATTTCCTTTTGCAATGTAAAAGGGATAATGTTGGAAAATCAGTATGAATTAGTTTACAAAAAAGTTTCTGAAATATCTCAAAAGACAGGGACCTTCTCTGACAGAGAGTCATCGTTTAACTAACTAAAAGAGCATCATCTCTCCCAGTCTTAAACCCACAGTATGCTTTTCTGCAACAGGTCTTATTTTCTTCACTGAGAGGACATGTACTGTTAAGAACTTAACAACAATAAGGTAGTGGCAGTAGATTACACATAACAGAGGGATGGTGAGGAAAACTAGATTTGTCTTGCTAATTGTGATTTTAATATTGCTTTCCCTTGTCTCAAAAGACTTTTTGTTTCTTTTTATTTTCTGTGTTTAAACAGCATAAGACAGAAGTGAACTTTATTGGCACGTATATTTGCCATTTGCCAACCATTGCTGAAAGCATGCCTCATAAACAAAACTATAAACAGACAACAAAGAATATTTTGGCCCATTTTACTGCCTGCAGAATGCCTGGAAAGTTTTAAATTAATAGCAATGAATGCAAGAGAAAAGGAAATCAAAGAGTCACTTATTCCCTTACAAAGAGACCTGTTTCCCCTCACCTTTCTCTATTTTCTATCTGCTTTGGCTGAGAAAACATTTTAAAATGTTTATAAGTACCAAGAATTTCCTTATCCTTTTACTCTTAGATCACCAGGAGTGTATAAACTGTGGGATAGGGTAAAGGGGTGGGGATGACCTTTTAAAAGAAAACCTTTGTTCTGTGTAAATCACTTTGTACAACAGAAAAACAAAAGACTGAGTATATATTTTTTGAAATTACAAAGTGCACTGACACAATGAAAGGATAAATTCTCCACTGTTCAGAGTTAGGAGGACTGTCTTTCCGAGATACGTGTCCAGTTTGTGCCCACGGTGTGCAGATGTGTCATTTTGTTTGAGGGAGAAAAGGGTGTTCTGGCCGTGATGTTTTAATATACTGGACTGATTCTTTTTTAAGCTGTGTGATGTAATGATTCTGTGCATTTTTTTCTTTGTTGCTAAAGTCTTTTGACTGAACGCCTGCTGTACCACTTAGTGCTCTAATGCCAAATACTCAGATGTAAAAAAAAACAAACAAAAAAAAACCCCAGCCCAAACTGGTAAAATCTTTAAATCCTCGTGAAATGACTGAAAGTCCTGCGTGGCAGACCTCTCTTCTGTGCAGGAACCTCTCTAGAAACATGATGTTGCAGCACTTTCTGAATCTCTTGTGTTATTACGGTGTACACCTTAATACTATTAACTGGGCGTTCCTCTTCACTGCTCTACGTATGCTAAAACTTTGAGTTTCAATAATTAAACTTGCAGTACAATCTTGAGTCATATTATGCTATATTATCCTTTTAACTTTATTGTGATTGATTTGTGTCAACTTTAACTATACTCACTAGGAACTCAATAAATAAAGATCAATGTTTTTTTATTTCTCATGGTTCTTTATTAGAAAGAATAGATTGGTTAAATAACACAAGTAATATTGATGACATAGCTTCCTGAACGTTTTCTACTCTGAAACAGGTGAAATATTTTTCAAGATTACATTAGAACAACCATGCTTCTGTTTTCTTGTGATTTGCTGTTTCTTTATAGTTGACGCTTTAAACCCCCAAAACTTAGACACGCACAACCCAGATGTTCCCCCTGCATAAAACTTTCTACTCATTTGCACTGAGGACCTCTTGCTAGCAAGGTGAATCTCTAGTACCATGTCCATTTATGTACTACTTCACATATGGGGTATC
This sequence comes from Phalacrocorax aristotelis, assembly GCF_949628215.1. Classification (NCBI taxonomy): domain Eukaryota; kingdom Metazoa; phylum Chordata; class Aves; order Suliformes; family Phalacrocoracidae; genus Phalacrocorax; species Phalacrocorax aristotelis. The sequence goes on from NC_134278.1 coordinate 80,422,548, forward strand.
TATTGATCTCATTGAATGGGAATTGCACTTCTGGGCAACAGGGATGTAGCCCAACAAACAGGCACACTTCCCAGCAAACAGGCATGCTTCTGAACTCCTGAGCATCTCCTAACGTCTGGATTTAGAGGTGAAAAATGCAGCTAGCTCCTTTCTCCGAAACAGAGGGTCAGTTTTCTATCAACTCACCACCTGTAAAATGACAGTATTGGTTTTGTTTGCTTATCATCTACACGCTGTCTTTCTGGTGACTGCAGAAATCTGTGATAGTTGTTGTGTTCTGTCTCAACTGTGTTCTGCCTTAGCAGGCTTGCATTATAAGGTCTTCTGCAGTAGGAAAAAATATAGAAGAAATAGCTGAAAGTAAAATCTGGAGCCATGTGGACTTGCCAGAAGTTGAGTACATTGTGGACAATTTAGAATCACAGCCCTTGTTCTATAGGCGGGTCTCACTGCTGGTACTGTACTAACGCACAGCTGTTGAGCTCACATTGACAGCAGTGTAAGATCCCTGCATCTAAGCAGAAAAGCATACTGAAGCTCAGATCCATCATGCAGTTCTAAGAGTAAAACTATCCCCGCAGTGTATGTATAGTAAAATACTAATGCAAAATTCACTAGGAAGTAGGTCGAAGTGTCAGACCAGTTATTATCAGTAACCTGTTTCTCATAAAAACATAGTGAAGAAAAAACCATCTTGTTCCTAAGATTTATAGCAACTTGACTCCATATGACAGGTGATTGAAAGCTTCCCTGCCATGCATATTACACTTTGGGTGGTGACCCCTCAGTATATATCTCCATTTAAGTCCTTCAGTACTGTGCTGAATGGAAGCGGAGTGGCCAGATGCTGTAAGCTTCTTTTTCTATGAAAAATCTTTCATCCGGACATATAGCACAAACTGCATTCATAAGATTACTTGAGTGCCCTGTCCTTGAACATGAATCCAAGCATTGAAAAGGATCAAAAATCAAGTCTCTGCTAAGAAAAGCTGGTACATTCACAAGCCACAGTATTATGTGTCCTGAGTAGGGGATGTCGATCTCTTTGCCATACTGCATTCACTCAGAATTCTACGTTCTGACATATAAACTAAGCCGCTTTCTGAAATGGCTTGTATCTATTTACCAATGGGTTTATGATCCATGTATATATAGGTTATAAATCCTTTTCAGGAATTATATAGAGGCACCTTGCTTTGCTTTTCTAAGCTATTTGTTTTTGCTGTTTCTTTACTTACTATTTTATGTGTCCAGAATGCTGCGGGACTCCACACATTTCCCCAATGTAGTTGCTGTTTAGCCACATCAGGTACGTGCACTATAAAATACAAAGGTTTGAAGTAACACAGTGGGCTTTGGAGAACACGTATCTAGCGATAACGTTGCAGTCTATAGGTCACCTGTGTCACTTTGAGAGCAGGGTCCAGTCTTTGAACTTTTTTGTTTGGAGCACAGACAACAGCCTTTCTGATCGTAATTGCTGCCACAGAGGCCCTGCTGTCAACAGCGAGTATCTCCCGTCCATGGAGGCAAGTTTGGCGGATCGCTTTTCTTGCGTCTCTGCACTGCTCACTCGGCTCCTGGGCTGCTGCGTCTGTATTTCCCCTTCACGTGTCATCCATCACTCAGGTCCCAGTACACCTTCTTCATGGTTTCTGATGCAAAGGTAACACCAGCTTAAATTATGTCTGTGATTTTCTTCATCTCCCTTATTGTGCATAATCTTTCCCTTCATTTTCCCCACTCGAAGCCTCCTAGGAGGTTTCTCCTGGGCATACTGCATCTAAAATCTTGATTCTGCACAAGGCAAACTGCTGGACTTGACGTTGGCTCAGTCGAGACTCTTGATCTGAGCATCTCTCAGTTTGAAAAAATGCTCTCCTGTGCCTGAGTGGTAGACAAGGAGCCCTCTCAAGCATATGCCAGCTCAGCTTCAGTTGCTGGTAGAGTTTGAATCCTGATCTAAACTTTGCGGGCTCATGTTTTATCTGTAAGGTTTGTAAAAAGTTTCTGAGCTTTATTAAAAAAACCTCTGAATTAATTCTGTCTTTGTATGATCAGCTGGTGAGACTAGGGCATACCTGAACTGAGCAAATTAAGGAAATTCTTAATCGAGGCATAAAAATGCAAGACCCAAATCTTAGAGCAACAAAATTACTGCTTTTAAAACCTTAATCTATTTTACTTCTATTATTGAAGCAAAACTGTAAAGACACAATATAGATTAATTCTATGATTTTTATAGCCATGTTTTTATTATAAGTTTTTATATTTTATTAGATAAGGAAGTTATTTAAATTCTGTGGGCCTCATCTTGTAGCCTTCATTCAGGTAAGTCTCCTTTTGACAGTCTCTGCTGTTCAGTAAAAACTACAGAACTGAGCTTTTTAGCTTTTGTTGAGACAAATATACATTCCTCATTTTTACTTCTGGTCTGATGTATTTTAAAAGAAAAAGTTGAGCCAAGCATCCAAGTGATTTGACAATGAAGATTACAACAAAGTTTTGGGAAATATATTATCCTAATTTCAACTTGGACAGTCTTTTCTTGGGAAGATTTGGGAGTGGAATAGTTCTGTATAATTCTCTAGCCTGCAATGTACACATTTTATCCTGTTTTCAATATATGAGGTTCCTTCATTCCTGTTGTTCTTTGGTCTAATCGTGACCAATAAGCTGATCATCAGTTCCACTTCATTACCTAGCTAGCTGAATCTGATGATATACTTGGGAGCCACGCAAGTCCTGCTTGGTAGTTTATGATTGGTTATTTTATTTTTTAAACACTTTTTGCCTGGTGCTTGGGAAAGGTGGAATAAAACAAAACATAAAAAAGCATGATTCATAAGGGGAACAAATTTCTTTTTTTTAAGCTATGTAAATTAATAAAAACTGGTAATGCATTTTAAAAGATTTCTAGTGTGAGAAGAAGACAAATAAAAGGATACGGAGGAGGCAAATTCTTCTGTTAGAGGTGAGCAGTTAATTGTTGAAGTGCTTCTGTTAATGTACGCAGTATATTTCACGTGTTCTTTATCACTTAGCATTATTAGGTGTGAATATAGCTTTGGGCAAGCATATGTACCTTTTTGCCCCAGACTGCAATCATTATTCTGGAAACTTCACTCTATTAAACATCTTTCAGCACTGTTTTTTATTTTCTGCTGTCCTGGAAGTGGCTGCAGTAACTTTTCAGTCTGTCTTATTAGCCATCCATAAAGGGAAGGAATGTAGGGACGGCTGTACTGGCTTAGCCCAGAGGTTGGTTACACTGGTACTCTGCCTCGGGCTAATACAGGTGCTTAGTTTAAGGGTTAAAAAAAAGTAGAATCATAGAATGTCCTGAGTTGGAAGGGACCCACAAGGCTCATTGAGTCCAACTCCTGTCCCTGCACAGGACAACCCCAAAATTCACACCATGTCTCTGAAGGCGTTGTCCAAGTGCTTCTTGAATAGCGTCAGGCTTGGTGCCATGACTGCCTCCCTGGGGAGCCTGTTCCAGTGCTCCCCCACCCTCTGGGTGAAAAACCTTCTCCTAATATCCAACCTAAACCTCCCCTGGCATATCTTCCTGCCATTCCCTTGTGTCCTATTGTTGGTCAACAGAGAGAAGCAGAGCATAGAGCAAGTGCAGTGTAATGTGTCCCAGGTATTTCCTCCAATTTCTAGTGATCAATGTTAAAGGTTTCCTAACATGAAGGTTGTGGATTTGTCTAATCCCTCTCTGAGCCCATTTAAACTCCTGGCCTCATCTGCATCCTGTGGGAAGGAGTTCCATGGGCTGGTTACGCACACAGGGGACGGTGCGCTCCTCCGCTCATTTTTCTCTCCTGCCTGGTTATTTCCGTGTGCACTGCTTTGTTCTATGAGGAAAAATGGTGAGCCGTCATTCCCTCATTATTCTCATCATCATCCTTTTATGTTTTCTGTTTCTTTTATATACTCCTGATGTGGGATGACTGTAGCCCACAGGTAATGTTCAAAATGTGGATGCATGGTGGGTTTCCATAGTGTCATGACATTTTACATTTTCAGTTTTGTTCTATGATGGACATTGAGCATTGTGATGGTGTTTTCCACAGGCTCTGCAGTGGGTTCAACACCATCGTTTTTCCCCTATAGATATTAATTTGTACTTAGCAGCATTACCATCTGCTATTGGGCTACCCTGTCACTTGGAACTGTGAGATCAAATGGAGAGTTGACATGAGGGGTATTCTACTTTGGTATCATATTTAGGTATTTTATTATCTGTTATAATCCAAACTCCTTCCAACCATTTTTCGTCATGTTCTGTCTGCTGGCACAAATCAACACTGCCAGGATGGATTTAGTGAATCACTGGAATATAGGATTTTTGGAGTTTAATTTTCCCCAGCCTGTCTTCAAACTCCCTTTATTTCTCTAATGGTGCCCAGAGACTTGCCAGTCCATTTCAGATCTCCTGACGTGAATTCCTTATTTCATTTGCTTGGGAAGTTATACTTTTAAGCAAATTGAAATGCACATTCAAATATATTAAATAGGTTTTAAAATCAGTCTTACTTTTTTGTTTTATTTTGTTTTCCCCTTTTGAAACAGAAGGTTGATGCTGCTCTTCATGGTTGCAGTCAAAGACTTTGGCCAAAGTCCTGATTTCTTGCCCTAAAAAAGGACCACTTTTTCTATTTATTTATAATTTGGAACCTATCATTTATTTTCATGATCCATCACAAAGGTGAGCAACAGTATGAGTTTTAAAACAGTAAAGGCATTGTTGCCTGTGGCAGATGCTTACTAATTTTAATTCTGTTATCATTTAATGAACCAGTTTGATTATAATATGGTGCTGAACAGCATGGCTATCTTAAAAAAAAAAAAAGCCTCCAAAGTTTCCTGAGCATTTTTTACTCCATGTATTTTTAGTGCTTCATTGCTGCAAAGGTGCAGGTTTCTAAGTTCTGAATTTCAAGTGTTTTGTAATGTGCTGTTGATAACAATGGAAACCATTTTTCATTCTACTGTTGCTTGTTGTTATATTTTTTGTTATGCATATAGACTGGCAAGTGAAGGGCTCTCTTTGTATCCTTTTTCCTCCCAAGTTCCACCTGTTTTCTTCTTAAGATTATTTTAATGTTTGTCGTCTTATTTTCTATTAAAAAAACTAGGTAGTGTTTCTTTCAAGGCAGGAGAGAATTACTAGATTTATATTTTTTCCCAGGCTCAATGAAAAATTTCCTGTAAGAAAAAGAGTTGTCTAGTGGAAAAAAAATCTCGCTAGGCAAAATTCTGCACCTCTCCTCTACTAGGTATGCTATATTAAACTGCACATTGAATGCTTTTGCTACTAATACTAATTTCTGTTATTTTTCATCCTATGGAAAGACTTACATCTTACAGCATTCACCCAGAGTTTATAAGAATGCTGAGTTGTCATGCAGGAGTTTTACCTCACACTAGGGAGATATTAGTTGATAACATGTACCTTGTTTAGATTTATTGCTTTAGCATATTTCATGCTACAAATATTTTTTTACCATCTGCTAAGATTAGCACTCTAGTGGTAATAAATTTACTTACCCTGTTACTGTGGTGTAGTTTGGAACCATCTTACACTTTATTTGGCCTAATTGAAAGTAGGATAAGATAAATGATGCACTTTGAATTTCTCTCTCAGATGTACCATTGTTCATTACTTCAACGAGGGATGAGCGCATCTGATTGTAATTTCAATTGTTAAGTAAAACAAAAGTTTCCATGGTGAAAATATGGTACCAACAGCTGTAATTGTCTAAGGATTGCTTGTGAAAATCTCAATATTGTTTTAGTAATAAATGCAGAATTGTTTTTCATTTGCACACTTCTTTATCCTCAAACCCTAATGGAAAAGAGGTGAAGTCAGAAAACATGCTCAGGAATTCATGCGCTGTGTGGAATATGATATCTGAGCTTAAAACGTCTATGCTTCAAGAAACATCTGCATTTTAAAATATGGAATATTTCAATTGCAATTACTATTGCAAAAATCCCCACCCAACTAAACAGTTTGTGCCACCACTTTATTAACTTTGAATGCGTTAGACAGCGTTTATAATATAGTACATTTTGGGTTGGTTCTAGACTCTCACAGGGCGTACGCGGCACTGATATCTCTGACATTTGCCCTGCAAATTCTTCAAACAATAGCATCTTTGTAAAAGTTACTTTTTCCTTAATATTCTATTAATATAAAACCTAAATAGTAAAGTACTAAAGAAAACTACATGAGTTGAAGGTGCTGACTACCTGATACCAGGCAAATGATATGGGAAGAAACAAGAGCAGGTATAAGCCATTCTATCTGTCTAGTATTGCTGCCAATTTAATTCGTGGTCTCATAATTTCATTTTTGTAAGTTTATAAAGATTTCAGTTTTGTGTTCCATGAGCAGACGGCGATACAAGTATGATTTTTTGTGTTGATGATGTCTGGTTTTAACATTATGGCAACATAAGGCCATATCCTAATTCATGCATTCATGAAATTAATTCCATTCACTTGCTTCTATAAATAAGGTCAGCAAGTTGCGATCCGTAAGTAATCCACAAATCTGGCTTTTCCTTTCAAAGTATTAGAATATCTTCAGGGTTATGCGGAAGTGGAAGTATTTCTGGGATATCCTTGTTTGGAACATGGTTACTTGCAAAGCCCTTTTCATCCTTTGAGTAAAGTCATAGCTAGTCTTTGAGAAATAGGTAGCTCTGTAGTATTTTCATCTTTTATTTCATAATAAATTATTTGACTGGTGACCAAGTTCTGACTGCACTTACCCTTACTTGGGGAAAACTCCCTTTGGCTTCGGTCAGCATTTTGCCCAAGGCAGGACAGCTGATCTGCAGCGTCTCAGCCCTTGCTTGTATTTTTGCAGCTGAGTTTTAAACCCCTGAAAACAGGGGTCTCTAATGGGAGGGCTGACACAACCTTAACGAGAGGATGGTGAATGGCTGTGCTCCAATACTGTACATTGCCATTGTTACTGTGTTGCTGTTATCCATTTCTAGTGTCTGTTACAGAAATTGGTATTGTATCTAAAACAATTGCTGTTATTAACAGGTTAAGCTGCTGGGATGTTAAAATAAAGGCTGCCCAGCTTTAGTGCATTTTGTTGTAATCATCTCCCAGATGCCTTGTCGGAAATCAATTCAAGTTCAAAACTGGCTAGAATTGGGAGGTCAAGGCTTCTGCAGACTAAATATTTTATCTTCTGCTCATGTCTGGAGCTTTTAAAGATGTGTATTGGGGGCTCTTTTCTCATATCCCATCTGGACAAAGATGATTGGCTTTGCCATTTTGCCCAGGTTAGGACAAGGTTAAAATCAATTATAATCAATTATTAAGAGTCTTCTGTGGCTGCAAAGCTTAAAAGGGGATTTTAAAAGTTGCTCAGTTCTGAAACAGGAATATCTTAGTTGCTAGTGTAGATTTCATTATTCTGGGATGTCAGATGTAAATCTTATCTGCACCAGTAATAAAACCACAGAATTCCTTCATCATCATCTTGTCCTGTGTGTTTTGGAACAAACACAAACAGCAATACCCAAAAAAAGAAGATAGAGGTGGAGGGAGGATGGTTGCATTGTGTTAAAAAATCTAGTTGTCATTTCCATGTAGCTAAATGAGAGGCAGCTATTTATAATTTGGTGAAGTCAGGTGGTTTTTTCCCCTGAAATGTATTCAGCTTAATCCAGTCGTTAGAACTCAAATGCTAATTTTCTAGTATGTTTTGGGGACTCTCTGCTTTTATCTTAAAATACAATAGTATTTATGTATTATAATTCACTCTGTTTGCCTTATGTGCTTGAATATACAAGATTGTTGCTTCTCCCTGGGAATGAATCAGTCATTTTGTTTGAAATAATTTTTGAAGTTAGGTACTATTGTCCCCATACAAATCACATTCAGTGTTATTCTCACAGCTTTTGAGTGAATGAGTGAACACGTCTCTTTGTCCCTCATCCCATTGTTTTGGTGCTTTTGAACGTAATATTTATACATCCAATTTATATTTACATTTAAGAAAATTAATAATTAAGAATTGGACCCTGAAGGCTGGAGGAAGACAAGGGCCTCTTGGAAAGTCAGGGGCAGAGGAAGGATGCTCTGCTGAAAGTAAGACCTGCACGCAGGAAATGTGGATTTACCTGTTTAATTCTTAATTAATTCATTCTTCTTAAGAAAACTGTCAGAGTGAAGCTAGCCAGCTCAGAAGCCTCAGTTGCCTATTTTTAATATTGGGATAATTTTACTCCCTTTTGTTTCAGGGAGTGAAGTGTATGACTGTGCATTTCATACAATATAATATAATGTAAGGTAATACATAAGAAAGCCTGATACTCAGTTAATCTGATGTGGGAGCCATACAGTTCTATGTGTTATGTCATGAGTGAATTTAGCCTTGCTTGTCATGCACAAGTCCGTGGAGAAAGAGAACATCAGAGCTGAATTTGGGTAGTGGAAGGCTTTGGTTCTGAGCCGGTTACTAGACCAGCAGAATTGACTGGGATTTGTAAGACAGACTGGGATCTTCAAAACATGAATCTTTAACACTTTTTTTCAGCTTCAGACAGTTCCTCTGTTACTTTGCTTTTCCTTGGTATCTGCATTTCATGCTCAGAGACGAGTGCTGGTTTGTAGGTAGACTTGTTGAAAAACTTCAGCAAAGGATGTTCTTGCATAGCTTATGTCATGAGGTCTCAGGAGGGCTCTGGTTCTTACAGAATTTCCAGATTGCTGCCAGAAGCAAAGTTGACCTGATTCTCCTCTCTGTGCGCTTTGAAAAATGTCATATATTTCAGTTGTCATTGGTGCATGTGTTCCTGAATCTGGAATATTTTAAGAGGAATCAGAATGTGGCATAAAGATCAGCTTCAGCTAAGAAACTAGTTTAGCCACTTGTAGACATGGACTAAAGACTTCAGATTTTGAAAACGTTTTTGAGATTCTTAATATGGAAAAAACCACCAAATAGCTGTATGATTGTAAAAACACTGAGACATTCCAAAATTTGTAAATATTTTCATGAATGTAGGAATTGAGAAACGTTTTCTCAAAATGGTCATTCTCATGGTGATATTATAGTTGTGCTCATTTTCCCAAGGATCTTGTAGTGAATGTGAAATTTTAAAAATGTGTGTAGGGACATTGTACTGAAAAACAGATATTTAATGAAAACCAAGAAAAGCAGAATAAATTAGCATTGATTTTCTTTCATGTAATGTATCTCCATGTGAAATCACTGAGTATTCCACATGTTTTAAATAAAAGTTTAACATTTCTGTGTATATGGCATTCAGACTATCTTGTCACCTGAGAATATCTTGTCATCCACCTCCAAACATTTATACGTTTGTCATCAAGACAGGCTAGCTGTTTCTTGAAGTATCATAAAAAGTCAAATAGTTTAAATATTTCTATGTACCCTTATGGCCAGAAAAAAAAAAAAGTGTTTAAATGTAACTGGAAGACGTTAATATCCATTAACAGAGTAATACTGGACCCTGACAATAACTCTATCCCTTCTCTGCTGCTTTTCTGTACAAGCTCCTGAATCCAAGGGTGGAGTTAAAGCATGGCTTCTGCATCTGATAATGGGAAGAAGCTTCATTCTGACACTGGAAAGCTAAGCAAAGGATAGTTTGTAGCCTTGCTGAAGGCATGTGTAACACAAAGACTTCCATAAAGGTACAAAAGGCTAAATTCAGAGGGTAAGGGAAACTTTTTCCTTCCAACATGCTCTTTTTGTCCCCTTCAACGTAGCTGAAGGATTGATTATATACCCTGTCTCGTGAAGAAGGCATTGCCACTGTGTGATGGGAGATCATTGTTCAGCTCAAAGATGTACCTGGAGTGAAAAGACTTGCATCGTGGGCCTTTGCTCCAAACACTACGCTCCTTGCGATTCCATAAGTGATGCAAAAAGCATGTTAATAAAGCATTTGAGAACAACAGAGATACTAGACTCTTCGTTCTCTTGGGGCAGCCCATATTTGTTCTTTAATGGGTACATGAAAGATGTGGAATTCAAAGTTCATATTAATACATTTACATTGTGATTCATAACGTAGCAAAAAGCATTATAATAGGCATTTACCTACTGATGATTGTTGCAAAAGCCAGTTATTAATAGATTATAAAGTATATCAGGCTCCTTTTTTTTTTATCCCAGTAATTTATTTCACATACAGGATTATCATAAGCATCAGATGGTCTGGGTTGGAAGGGGCCTTAAAGATCAGCTAGTTCCAACCCCCCTGCCATGGGCAGGCGCACTTTCCACTAGACCAGGTTGCTCAAAGCCCCGTCCAATCTGGCCTTGAACAATTCCAGGGTTGGGGCATCCACAGCTTCTCTGGGCAACCTGTTCCAGTGCCTCACCACCCACATAATGAAGAATTTCTTCCTTAGATCTAATCTAGGTCTACCCTCTTTCAGTTTAAAGCCATTACCCCTTGCCCTATCACTACATGCCCTTCTCAGTTTCATTTTCATTTGATAAAACAAGAAGTATAAAATATAATTTGCAATAAGCCTGTGCCTTGCTGTGCCACAACTATGTACTAAAATTCATCAATAGGCCCTTCCTTTTCAGGGAACACCACTAAAACTGACACATTTTGGTGGCCTTCTGGACTGGTGGTACTTAGGAAAGGAGAGGTACATAGAGAACGAATGTTCTTGGCTAGTATTTGAAAGTACGATGTTTTTATTGGAGGCAGGAATCCCATTTCCCTTTCCTTGGAAGGTTCAGGGGAACCTATCGTTTGGCTAATGAGACACATGGCACTGTATGCCTGAATAGTTCAGAGAGAGATGAAAAGTTCCTATTTATCCTGCACAGTGAAAATACAAGTCTGGAGACCGCATGTGTTTCTAATTTCAATGCACTTTTATTTCAGTTTTTTAGACGGATAGAGGCATCAGGCCAGAGTTTCCCCAACAACAACAAAGGTCTTATACTGTCCAAACAGACTGCATTCCTGAACCCACTGGTCATGCCACCTAAAAAGGTTTAAAGATTCAGCATGGTCTGTTTAAACAAAATAGCTGTGTTATTCATTTCAACCTTGCACATAGGCACCAATGTTTATATTGTTGAAGTTAAGTTTTAAAGTGAGCAGAAAATGTTGGTAGAAAGTTTAGGCCCTGCACTTACTCAGAAAAGGAAGGATGTTTACCATAGTAGGGACTGAGAAAATGAACTGAGTTCCTTATCATAGCATTTAAAAATGCCATTGGTAGGAAACACAAACATTTTCAGTTTCCCTTCTCTTTTTTCCTTTTACACTTCATTGATCACTGCTGATTTTTGTTGTTAAGTACAATGCTGTACACACTCATTAACGAGTCCAAGCCAAGCTTGACTGCTTTCACTGGGGATCCAAACCAGAGTACTAGGAGAAGTTCATGAACTCTTCAAGCAAGTAGGGAGCCCATTTCAGGAAACCTGGAGCTGAAACTCTGTGCTATGTTTTGCCATGAAACCGGGTAGTTTCTAGCAGAGGACGAATGGATGAAACTCCAGCATTTGCAATTCACACGGATTTTGCAAAATGCTCAGAAGGAACTGCTGCAAAGCCTTTATAACCACAGATGACACTCCTTGGCCCTTCGTTCTGCCACCAAGATTTCCTTTCTGCTGGATATTTGGAGGAGGACTGAAGGGTTTTAACAGGGTAGGTTTTTTTGCTAGGAAGCAATACAAGTGGACAATGGAAAACATCACAGAGTAGCTGCTTGGCTGTAAAACTTAAGAGAAAGTTTGTTGTTCTCTTTATGGGGTAATAGAGTGTTTTTCTTAGGTTTCCTTACAAAACATTCTTAGAAGCTTATACCTAAAATTTGTATGTATGAATCAGGAGTCCTCCCAATGATGGCCAGCTGGAGTACTGTTCTGGCAAGTCATTCCGAGCCAGTGTTAACAGCTTGGCACTCTGCCAACAGTGGTTTTGGAGACACAGCTTGGAAGAAGTTCTTCCAAGCACCAACTTTGGACCTGGACCCTGGTTGCTACAGGGCTTTGAGTGGGAGAACTCCACAGGAACTGAATCAGCTCATGTCCCGTGGTGACACCCTTCAGTCCCTGTCAGAGCCCTGTCAGTCCCTGTCTTTGAAAAGCAACCTGAGCCTGGACTGTGAGGATGATTTGCCCTTCCACAGATGGTAAACAGTTGCTGTGTTGACTGTAAAAGATGTAAAAGATAAACAAAGTTTCCACAAGAGTTTCTGCATTAGTGTGGAGTATTTTGGTTTGTGCACTTGCCTGCTCTCACAAACATTTTCTCATGGCCGTGTTGATGTCATGCCTGCAAGCGTTTTTTTTTTATTTGTGGGTTCAGGCTGGTGGAAATAATTAAATAGGTATAGAAAGAAAGGTGGTGGAAGGAAAAGAGAAGAAAGTCCATCAATGGTATCATGAATGAAACGGAGGAAATACTGTCACTTCTCTGTGTACCTTGTCCCAGAGAATCAAGAAGCAGCAGAGACAGAGTAGCCTTTCTAAAATGGTAACCTGTCCTCCTCTCTCCCAGGATTTACATTTGTTTGTCTCACACGTCACTCTAGTGTGTAGTCACCATCCTTTCACCTGCTGAGTTCTTACCTCTGTCTTTTCATAGGTATTAATTTCTGTGTCCTTTAACCTTCCCTTTCCCAGGCATTTTCACGGGTAGTTTTATTTTGGATTGTAGGAATGAGAAGCACAGCTCTGTTGTTCTTGCTCCTTAGTTTTATGTAGGGGCCAGCAAGGGCCTATATTAGCCCAGCACCAAGTCCCAGAGAAGCTCCGCATTGGAGCGGGTGGACATGGGGTGATATGGGCTCTCTTGCACCCAAAGAATGCTCTGACCAAATATCACTGCATGGGTGGGGATGACGCTTTGCCTGGATTTTCCTTTTCCTCCTTTCTAGTAGTTTGAAAAAGGTTGCAGGGATTTCCATTGAGGATGATGACTTTCAAGTAACAAAGGATGTGAGCAAAGATGACAGTGTTTCCATGCAGATTTCTCACAACCTAGTCCAAGCCTAGACAACAAACTACGGCTATGTCCACATCACACTACCAGCTTTCCCTGTCTGCAGTTCTCCCATTGCTACCTGTCCCCAAAAGTACTTTTGTGTCACGTAAGTGGTTAAATTCAGAGCAAGATCAAGGACTTCGTTTTAAAGGTATTTCAGTATCTGCAAATGCAGGTATTTGCATTTAGGTATTAAAAAATGAATGAGCACCTAATTACTGTTGATTTCAGAGCAAGTTAGTTATTTCTGAAAATCACAATAGGCCCCGGGAGGCTATCTTCCTCCTGAGCCCCAGTGTGTAGCATTTCCTATTGTTCCGGTATCTCTCAAGACAGAAGGCCGATCAGAAGGGAAAATAGCATAAGGACTGAGATCGAGCCTAGGCTATCTGAATCTGGCTGATTCAGATCTTGCATGTAAATCTGCTCCCAAGTGACTTTTCAAGGTTCAGTCACACTTTGATCTTTAACTCTCATCTTCTTTGTGATGTAGCTATTTCAATTTAATTAATTAGACCAATGGTAATTCCTCCTCCTGCAGTAAAATAAGTAAGCAAAAATAAACCATCAAACCTTCTGTTGGATTCACACCTGGCTGTTTAAAATACCCGCAAAATCACACAGGGTAGAAAGTAATCACATTACATTAAACTGATATCCATAGTCTTTCAACAAGCTTCTTTGTGTCCACGTATAACATTTTTTAGAAGTGTATTAAAAGACCTTTCTCTCTACACAAAGCTTTCTCCCAAATCTGTTAATTCTATGTGAACACCTCCTTCATCATATTTGTTATACACTGTATCAACAACCTTTTATGAAATTTGTTCTTTATCTGGTACTCTGAGAGACAAGCCAATTTTCAGGTTTCTGGAGTGAGTACACAATGGAAGTTTTATTGTGTTTAGTATTTCCTTATTTTATACATTTGAAGGAATGAAAGTTCTAAGCACAGAAAATGGTTTCACTTGCATTCACGGTCATGTTCTGGTTGAAGCTATAGACTGCATTTTCAACTACATCAGTGTGGATGTCTGAAACAATGTATTCTTTAATCACAGGATCATAAACTGCATTTATATTTTGTTTCTGTATATCCTTAATACAAAGCTTCACATGAATGGTTGAGTACAAATTGTCTGTCACAAGAGAAACAGAGGGATTTGGAATAATGAACTGTTGAGCAGAGAGTGAGCAACAGTGAAAGAGCCACATAACTGGTCTGGGCAGCAAAACTGAGAGTGGTACATCTCTGGTGCACGAAGACAGGGTACCAAAACAGAGGGCTGGCAGCTATGTGTGTGGTCAATGATGTTGCCCAACAGAGAATTTGTGAAAACATAGCTAATATTTCTCTAAAATCATAACCACCCATGTGTATGTGGAATGGATTTCATCATAGTGTAAATAAGAATATGAAAAGTGCAGAGTTGCTGTCCAAACTCGCTTGTTCCTGACCAAACATGTTATCTTTCATTGAGACGTGTGGTCTAGACAATGTGTCTGGCCATTGCTGCAATGGCTGCTTGGCCCATTTTCTTTTTCATATCCCAGAGATTAATAAGGCTAGTGCTAAATGACCTTGACTTGAGAGTGATGCTAGCCATGAGCGTCTGGTGGCACGTCTGATACAACGGGGCTGAGTACAGACCTGTGAACATCTATTCAGTCATGTCTTCTGCCACAATTTTCATCACCAGAGTTTGAGCAGTTTGTGAACTCTGACATATTGCAGCTTTCTTCCACCATCTGCAGTGCCTGCTATATGAGAAACACATATTTCACTCTGACCTAAATATTCTCTAACAATACCTTCAGTCAGTTTCTCCTGAGGACCCAGAAGTCAGTCCTGTAACTAGAGTCTCTGTCCATCAAAGACAAGTACTTTTTTCATCTTTTTTTCTTCACAGTCCTAATTTTCACGTGCAGGTGATTGAGTCCTCCTGGAACTGAGCTTGGTTTGATTCAACAACAGTATGACAGTGACGATGCCGTTGAGTTGTACTGTAGCATCATGTTTTTTCTAGGCACAATATTTCCTCTGTAATAATAGGTTTACCAGACAAAATGGAATAATGTAACTGTAAATAACATATTCTTGCAACTCTTCTTTAAATGAAATAATAGGATATGTGGGCGAATCTAAGGACATTGTTCTTTTTATAAAATCTAGTGCTGATATAGCTACTAAATATGGAACTTCTTATATTTATGTGTGGGCAGGTGTTATTATTAGTAAGTAATAGACATGTCAGAATTTGGTTTCCTGACAAATCCTCATAAATGTCTCTCTCTATTTCTTTTATGCTTTTCTTTTTATTGGCACATACTTAGTGGCATTTTTCCATCTCAGGGTGAGCTAGAAACGTCCAATCAGTGTTTTGAATAATTTTCAAGAATAGGACTGTGATGTTGGTAACAGGAAGATATCTTCTGTTGAATTCTTAATGATGATGAAGCCAGTAATAGCAGCCACATGCTTCAATGTCAGAGTCTTTGTCCTGACCCTTGGAAACGTCCTTAAAATCTGTGACATTTTTAGCTGCTGCTGCCTTTCCTTGCCACTTTCATTGCCACCTCTTGGCGGTTGTTTTGGTGCATCTTCATCCAGGAGGTATGTTGCTTCAATGTCACATTTAACTGCCTGACAGCACTCTCCCAGACTGCACTGGTCATATTTACGTTGATTAATATGTTGTGCTGAATAATGAAGAATCAAAAAACTTTGTATAAGTGGATTTGCTCCACAAATGGCAATGCCTTGCATAGACTTTTAGACCTAGTGCTGTTATCGATGCATCAAGCTATTCCTCCCTTTACACTCACCAGAACAGTCCTGAGTAAAGTCACTTGGTCTGAAATCAGCATCTCATGCAACACAGGCCAGATTTTGTCTTTAAATCAGTGTTTGTGTTGGAGGAAAGTTTAAGATGGGGACAGACTGCCTGAGGGAAGAGGACTAAGGTGATGTCAGATCAAATTATTGTAGAGGAGGCCCGTGTTGCTGGAGTTGTTTTCTTCTCTGTGGAAAGAATACAACTAGCATTGTCCTCTGCTGAATGTAAAGATGATGATGTCCCTGTCCCTTTTATATCAGGAGTTATCAACAGCAAATGGCCATCCTCTCGAGGACTACAGATCTTCATCCTGGTGTTCAAACTGTATATTTAGTCAGAAGGTACCTATAGAAAACAAGGACATTTTTCATATTCTAATTCTTACTCTGCATGCAGCAAAAGGGAATTGCATCCAGTTTGCTAACCTCTGTTCCTAGATGCATATTTTGATTAATAATTTTGTATGTAACCTGTAGCTAACCCCCTACAAGTAAGCATTGGGCATTTTGGCTGAAACAAGAAATATATATGAAGTTGTCACTGGGGAGACTGAATGGTCCAGTTATCTTTTCAGATGTAACTTGCATTCAGCAGCTCTGTTACTCGAATATGACCCTATATCGAGTCCTGATCACTTTAGGTGTCTATCAAAAGGCCTAAAAGGACCTGTAACCAATAGGTTATCTTTCTGCAAGATCTTCTTTCATCTAGGCTAGGTTTCTGTGTTTTTCTCTTGGGTTAGCTGGGAGTCACTGCAGGGCTGCAGCAGAGGGATGTACAGCCCTGCAGATCAGGGTGTTCCCTGGTCAGGCAGCGGGGGACACACTCCGGGCCCCAACACCATTACTAAACAGGAGCGACTGTAATCTCGCAAATGGAGCATTTGTCTGGGGTTCAGGACACTGGTCTTGCGGCTGTCCTGCTAACAGGCTGGGAGAAAGGCAAGTCCTTTCTCATCTCACTTTCCCCATATTTTAAAAGAGCTCCAAGAGTGTTCTGGGATCTGCCAGGATGAGGTATTGTTATTAAAGGTTTACAGGTGAAACTATCCATCTTGATTTTTCCCCTTATCCACTGGGGTGGACAAATCGAATCTTTTGTCTCATTTGGGGTGGGGGGGAGTCTCATTTACTAAATTTCACAACAGTAGGCTGAGGAAATTATCTTCCTCTTTCTGCTGTGCCTGGGATTCTGCTCTAGTTCATCTCAGTATGAGACAGGCAACTAGTAAGGTTTTCAGCTCTGTACTGCTGCATTGCCTTTCTTCCTGATAAAAACAAATTACTTGGAAAAAGTTGCACACTGTTCGAATTTTCATATGTTTATATGTTCTGTGTGAAGCATGCAGCAGCACCTTAGTCACATAAATTTGAAGACATTATTTAGTTTCCTTAAAAAAAAAAACATTTCCTCAAACCCAAAATGCATACCTGTGCAAAGGTTCTGGTGCTGTGGAACTACTATACCCCATTTTTTGGTTCTGCTGTGAACATCAGTCAAGGGCATTAGAAATCATGGTGGGGCATGAAATTCGTCCCTTCCTGCCAGTTGATAATATTTGTTTCTTTCAGCATCAAATTATTTAAAACCTTGCAAACTTTTCCACACAGACGTGACTACGTTTTTGACTATTTTATGTGCTGCGTGACAAAGAATTCTTGCAAGTAAAGCAAGCCCCCATTTCCAATAGATAATTACATGAGGACTGACAAAACAGCAGTTCCCTGGTAGGTCATAATACTGCTCAGTGGTAATGCCGTCCCTGTGCATTTCATCATGGACATGAAATCTGGACCAATTATCATTTTCTCATACTGTAGCTTTTAAAGTACTTTTACTTTCTTTGTTACTGTCTAGTTCATTAAACAGGGTTTTCAAGCTCACAGTAACAGGATTACTATTGACAATTTCATTAGAACTATAATTCCACTGCCCGTCTGCCTTCCAGAGAGAACCATCATGGTCTATAGCCACAGCCTGTCCACCTCCAGTATAATTGTATTTACAGCTGCCTCAGACTCATCCCCCTCAAATTCTGAAGGGCCAAAACTGGCAGCTTTTGTGAAATGGGTTTTAGCCATGTATTACATCAGCCTCAAGAGTTCTTGGAGGATTATGAAACTGTCAGCTGCCATCTGACCATATGCATGCCTGGAAAGATGCTTAATGTACAGGTGTAATAAGTTTATAATTACAATTTATATATAGCAGTGCAATGCCCAGCCTGTCAGGTAAGTACCGGCAAACTGCACAGCTTGAATGGGAGTTGTAAACAGGCAAGTAACAGGTTTGTTAGAGATCAGCAGCTGTTTAGATTGCAAGCTCCTTGGAACAGAAAATGTCTCAGCTCTTGTGTCTCAGCTATTTCTGTCCAGACACGTATTATAGTAAAGGCATGAAGTACTGTCGTTCTCTTACACCCCACATCTTTGTTTTCGTGTTCTCCTCTGCTTACTATAACTCAGCATATTCTAAATAATGAATACAAATGTAATTCAGATTAGGTATTTAGTTTCTAAGTTATTATTTATATTATTGTTGGATTCACAGGCTCTGTTTGACAGGAGGCCTTTGCTATAGTACAAGAATAACAGCAGAAAACCAGAAAAGAAAAAAATTGTTCCCTCTGGCCCCGAAGTCATCCCTGGGTGTCAACTTGTGTGTTCTTTTATAGGGATGCTCTTTCAAACTTGGAATAGGACATAGTAATAGGAGGGTTATACTTTTCTTTAAAAGAAGTTTGTCTGTTAGATTTTGAAAGGTTAGATCTGTGCAAATACATTTTCTGAGTTCTTCAGCAGCACTTTTTTGTTGGTTTTGGTGGGAAAAATGTCAAGAGTATTATGTAAAGCAGGAACAATCCAGCAAAGCAGATGAGAAATAAGGGTGAAATCCTGGCCCAATGATAGGGAAAATACGGTTTGGAATCAAATTAGCTAAAGATAGTGGCCCCTTCTGACCTAAAAGTGAATTTATTTGATGTTGTGTGATCACATCTCCAAACATCTCAATGTTCTTTTGTACTTGGTGGCAGGATAGAATTGGAATAGAAAAGAGGGTCTTTAAGAAAGTTGACAGCTCATGCAATATTTCTATTTAACATAGAGTAAATGAGATCAGAATTTATTTGCTGTTCTGCCAACTTCCACAAATGGCTTGCTAGCTAAATCGTTGTGCTTTTTATATAGGGTGGGTTTGCAGCGGAGTTAAGCAGGATGTTGGTATTCATGAGAGACAGTTCAGAAGAGAAGCACTTATTTCTAATTGTGTCAAACATTTTTAACTGAATGTGTGTTTTGTATCTCCAGTTATCACATTAAGACTGATTTTGTTCCAGGTTGAGGCTCTGGAAAGGTCTTCTTGGATACACTTTTTAAAACATCTTATATTTGACCCACCAGTAAAAAAAAGAAAAAAACAGTAGTTTAATTTTGAATGCAAGTTGACTCAGGTGCTTTCAACAGGTGGTCCTTCGTTAGAAAGAAACCAATGCCTGACTCGCTGAGCAAACAGAAACACCTGGGCATGCCTGGGGCCAAGGCTGGCCCTTTCAGCATGCAATTGCAATTTTCAGCCTTTCCAAACTGTGATTAGTTATTTAATTGTGCATCCAAATTTAGTTTATGCATTTGCACATGTAATTAATTATGATTTATTTAAAATCACTCTGTAAAGCTTTATTCCTCAATTTTCTACAAATCAAATTATGAAGGCTAGATTTGATTTTCAGATTCCCTTCAGTTGGTTTGAGCTAGTCTTGAGTGACTTCCTGTGGGCAGGGCAAGTCCTTTGTCTAGCACCAATGGAAGAATGTGTATGGAGGATACGCAGGCTTTCTTCCAACAGTAGGTTTATATTTGATATGTAAGTTTTATAAGTGTATTTGTTACAGCGTATGGTACATATTACTGGAAGATTCATACTGGTTTTGTATTTGTCTTTTCTGCTTTGTAAATTAAGTGCATGCCCATAAAAACCACTGAGTTAAATATGTATCTTTTTAATGGAAGGAAGCAAATATGAGGCAAAGCATGCTTTCGTATTGATAATACATTAAAAGATAATACTGAGGAGAAATGGAATTCTGTATTTCCATAGCCAGCTAAGGGTGGTTTTTTGGGTTTCAACCTTATGAGAAGTTGTGTGTGTGTTAGCATTCCAACTGGGAAGTGCTGGAGGGCTCGAAATATGAATTGTGAGGCATGGTGAAATGTTGAGATTCAGCTCTTTAAGGTTAAGCATATCCTTTATCACTGTAAAAGAAAGTGTGTGTATTTTTCAGCTCTTACCCTTGTCCAGCAAGCATTGCAATTGTGTGTCTGGATTGAGTCTCAGAAAAACGAACCCTTATCTAAGCTCATCTCTCTTCACTTTTGTACAAATTACCAAATGATGCTTTTTAGACGAGGTAATGCCATGTGTTATAGAGGTCCTGTAAGACTGAGGAGGGAAGTCTGGTATTCTTGCTTTAAAGATTATAGCTGATTGAATCTATGAAGGAGAGAAAATTGCCATGGTGTGAGTGTGGAGAAGGAGAGGGGGGGGCTGACTGCCTCTAGGTCTTAACTCAGTGCGACTTTTCAAACCACAAACTGTGGGCAAATCGGTGCTTTCTTTTTGACTCTTCTGAGATGAATCATGGAAGATATAGTACAGAAAGAAATCAAAATTATGGACCTTCTTAGTGAGGTATGTTGGAAGTAGAAAATCTCTTGGTCAAAAGAATTGTGTGTCTTTAACTTAGAAGGAAGTGATCAGAAGTATTTTGGGAGAGGCACTTGAATAGTCTTTAAATTACCATGTTATAACCTTTTATACTTCCTCCATATTGACCAAGTGTTGAACAAGAATAAACTGCCTTAATTATTAGCAAGGTTGATTTATTTTTTTAGTACAGATGTAAACTTTCTAACTATGGGAATAAGCTGCTGAGAGTGATTGTATAACCCTGCAATTAGAGGTGTTAAATAACAGGATGGAAAAACACCTGTTTAAAAACAGTGCAAATATACCTGATCCTCTCTCAAAGCCCAGGGATGGATTCTCTGACCTCTTGTGATCCTTTCCAGCTTTGTGTTTCTGTGGCTTCTGAAAATGGCTTCCTTTTTTGTAGTAGAGGAGAACAGAAGTTAGAACAGTGAGTGTTTTCAACAGGATTTGTTTTATTTGTTCGCATAGTCTTTAATCACTGGATTTATTGAAAGAAAATACAAGGCTAGCAGGAACTTTTAAGGAAAGATAATTACATTTGTTTGGGTTACACATTGCCAGACTTTCTGGGTTGACTGAATGCAGGGGTAGAGTGGGTTCCTGAGAGAAAAACTGTGGCTCTTAATATCACTTAATAGATAACACTTGTGAATGACTGCAGACAGAAGTAGAGAGACACAGTTCAAGATACCATTTTTTGGACCCAACTCTTGAAAATGTGAATAGAAGAGTCCAAGGCATTTAATCCTATAAACTGCTTGTACATCTCTGCTTTTTCCTCCTGTTTGAGACAGTGCTTGGCAAGTTGCTATTCTTCATGTAATGAAAATCTGGATTCCTCTGTCTGTATTTTAATATCCTACTCACAGATCTTACAATCCTAATGAGACGTTGACTTAAACTTGTCTCATACTGTCCCTTACCTTTTAACAAAGTGCCATGTTACAAAGGTATGTTGCTCAGATGAGCTACCATAAAGTGAAAAAGATGATGAAAAATGAGGAAAATCATGTGCATGTTCTAGATTGTTTTTTTCCAGGTATTCTTATCTTCTCCAAAAAAAAAAATCTTTCTACCCATATCATCAGTTGTGGAAGCTTTGTTCACCTGTTTAAAATGTAGGCACAGGATATCTCTAAAACAATGGGGTAGTAAATGCAAATGAGTGAAGTCATTGTCGAGTCCGCTCTTGGAAATCACTTTGCGGAGACTATTTGTGCCTCCTTATTTGTTGGTTTTGTTATTTTCCTTCCTGTAAAAAGTGAGTTTAGGATTCAGGCCAAATGAATTGAGAGCTTGTGTAGCATGTCTTGATGACTGTTATTTGTAAATCAATTCAGAAGGTAAATAATGATAAATCCTGGGGATGGTGAGGTTGGTAGGTTGTTTCTGCAAGCTTGTATATGTATCTAAGTATTAGAAAAGTTTCTTTAAAAAAAAAACAGGAGTGGTAAGGAATTTATCCACTGCACAAGCTTTTGCTTTTCAACACTTCCTTCCTTTGAAGTTCAGACATAATCACCTTTCCCCCTTAAAAAATACAGAACTTCGTTATATGGAAAGGGAGTTTTAGGTGTTTATTTTTCCTCCTTCAATACTTCTCTTGTAGAGAGAAAGGAACAATATGCCTTCCACAGCCAGAGCCTGGGGAACAACAAAATAGAATCGGCTTGCAGCAAGATGCTCACATTAGGTGCATGAGAAATCTGCAGTGCCGGGGTACTGAAGCACTCAAGTATCTTGCCTGTGAAATGTGGAGAGTTTGCACTACTGGAGATGGGGGAAGGGGACTTTTTTTTTTCTCCTCTTCTTTCTTTTTCTTTCTTCTTTTATTTAATGTCAATGATCCGTCAAGAATGATATAATAGCTATTCTGAATTTTGCTTTGATATAGGAAAAACAGACTTAAAGACTTAATGTGTTTTCCGGTTTTATTAGTGTTTTTTTTTTTTATTCCATGACTGAAATCTTGCTCTAAATGCAGTTTGTCAACTTCTTAATTACTGGGGAGAAAACCTACAAATCTTTTGATTGAATAAAAATAATTTGCTTCATATTTATAAAATTGAGGAACTTCACATTTTCTCAATGGCAAATTTGTCTGAGGCTTCTCTATTTCTGCAAAAATAAACTATAAGGTACAGATTTTATAACAAAACATCATTTATGCTCGGAAAAGTTTCATCCAAAGGCCTCTGACCATTACTAATGAAAAAACCACAGTCTCTGTGTTTGCTCTTGTTTGTAGAGAAATTCTGCCATGTTTTGACCTCATTCCCATCTTTCAGCCAAAACACTTGGCAAAAGGAACCTAATGCTTTTGGAACCACATTGTGAAGCAGGATCAACATCTCGATAGGCAGTTCTCCACCAGTACAATATGAATATGATTTTAAATAGTCAATTTTATGACTGTTTTTATCTGCAGCCCAACTGTGACATAATTAGGGACGATATGTGTTGCAGTAATTTAGACTTCCAATTTTACTTCATCCTTGGCTCAGCATTCTTCTTTCTTGCCTGTCACGTCATCTATGTGCTGGAAGGCTCTTCTCCTGAATGTTCCTCACAAGAGTTTTGAGAGATGCTATATAGACCCAGAAGATCAGGATAAGAGCTGTGCTGATTTAATGGTTCCCATAACAACATGTTCCTGTGGCTGGGAGTCACAGCACGTGTGTATGTGTGCTACCAGAGGGAGCTGTAGGAAGGCTTAAGTCCTGGCATTTTGTTCAGCATCTGCCATAAGCAGCACCTTTGTGGGGTGGGGGACTGAGTGTAGCCCTGCTGCTCATAGCCAGAGATTTGGAGAAGAAATGTGTCTGTAAGTGCAACCTGCGCTGTCCTGGTGTGAGAGCTGGACTGAACCACTCATAAACTACACAGGGCTCGTGCTGTAGGTTGGTCAGTCCTATAGTAAAGAATAGATGATGTCCAAGTAGTTCACAGTCAAGTAATTAATTTAATGTGCAACCCTTATACAGTTGCTTCATCTAAGTGATTTTTCTCTCCTATAGTCATAAACCGTACTTCTCCCAAGCTTTCCCTGTCCGTTAGTATGTGACGGACTGTCTGCAGGTGTTACTTGATCTTTACTAAGATCAGGTCGGATCAATGAGTCCTGTAGCATTTCTCTACATTTTAGTATTGCCATCTCGAGAATTTTTTCCCATACCTGTTTCAGCTGATCTTTTGTACAGCAAATAATTCACCCTTCACAGTTGTTGTTTCTTCCTTATACTTATGCATGTTTAGCTGTGATAGGGAGCACTATTACATCTGTACATGTTAATCTGCCTGTGCTGAGCCATGCCCCTGGGTGGCCTTGTCATATACAATGAATGTCAGCCTTCCTTGTGGTTAGTGTTTGGGTTTAAATAATCGCGTTTTACTTTTTGTAGCCCCTTCTTTTCAGCAGACCATGGAATGTCAAGTGGACGTTATCATTAGTTTGGCCCTAGTCCTGGGGCAAATTTAATGTCTGACTATT
Source organism: Phalacrocorax aristotelis (assembly GCF_949628215.1). Classification (NCBI taxonomy): domain Eukaryota; kingdom Metazoa; phylum Chordata; class Aves; order Suliformes; family Phalacrocoracidae; genus Phalacrocorax; species Phalacrocorax aristotelis. The sequence goes on from NC_134278.1 coordinate 80,446,616, forward strand.
TATTGAAAAATCCCCTTCCTTTAGGTGAGGAGATAAATTAAAATTTTTACTGTCAGAAAATGTTGTGTGAGGCTTCTTCTGTATTGCATTGGTGCTCACTGAAAATATAAAGCACTTTACTAGTTCGTATTTACAATATATGAATTTAGTTTGGATATAAATTACCCAGACTTTTTGGCTTTGGAGGCAATTGAAAATCTCAGGGGATTTCTTATAGCCCCATGTTTCAGGGAGGAGGGATATAAAAGAGAACAGTTGTTCTCATAATATCTGGTTACATCCATGCTTTGTCTGTGTTGAAAGATGAAAAAGGTAGAAAGGTATAAAACATAGAATTTCCGTGAACCAGGAGTTAGGAATTTGGCTTAAGCAACAGGTGAAGGTTCAGCTGATTCTCCTTTTTTATTGATAATCGTTTACACATCTTTTCCTATTTTAAATGTTCTAGATGTGTAATTTCTGCTGTGGCTTGCAGATTTTGGAATTGCTCATAGCATTCTTCCTAGATTTGAGTAGGAGAGTCTTATTTTTTTGTAAAGCGAAAGAATTTAGAGATAAAATAAGGTTTTGTTTTTAAAACAACATTTCTGGTTTTACTTAGTTAAGTCTGTCATAGTCTTAAGAATGTTGTATAGGTGGTTGTTTGTCCTAGAAACCATCATGGTTACTAAATATATGGAATTAAAAAAAAACCATCAAGGTTGTGCTGAAATGAATGTAGTTAAAATTCAGAAAGAGAGATCCCTTAATTAACTTAATAAAATTACTAATGGAAGCATTTTAACTGCTAAATTTAATTTACTTGTCAAGATATCAGGCTACAAAGAGGAGGGAAGAGTGGGAACTCTGCTTTCCATTATGATGTGCTCTATTATAGAATAAATTTGCTTAAAATGAAATATATCACAAAAAGCCATCAATGACATCTTAATTTGGAACAGCCAGTTGAAAAGTAATTAGACTGTGAAGCAATCAGTTCTAGTAAATCAGTGTTTCCCTTTACATAAACATACGTTTTTGCTATTTATAAACAGGAAAAACTTCCAGATACTCAAGTAGCAAGGACTTTGATTGTATTTCTACTGTATGTGTTTTCTATTTTATGTTACAAAACTGTCAAAACAAAAAGAATTGGGGCTTGATTTGGATGTGATCCAGCAAAATGCTTAAGCAGAGGTTTCATTTTAACCATTCCCTTTAAGAACATGTCTCTGCGGGGCCTCTTCTTTCCGTTGAGAGAGGTTCATATATTATGGCTAAAACTAAGATCAGAAAATAGGAATCACAGATATGTTTGGTGTGGCTACTTGGTGCACTGTCTTCATCCCATTATTACATGGGAAGCCAGTCCTCTGTTGCATGCCTGAGGCAGCTTGGTAAAAATTAGGACCCCTGGGGAAAATTTCACCTTAAAGATCCAAGTATTACAAATACCTTTTTGCATTTACCGTTTTAAGACCTTGCGTTTGGGTGGCCTGACAATAGTGACTCTCACAACTTACGATCTGCACTTGAGTTGGGATGTTGAAGAGCTCAGCATTAAATGAACGTCCATGGGACCTGGGCACCTAATCTTTGTAGACCTCTGAACACTGTTGCCCTGTGATACCCGGATGTTGCCAAATCCGGATAAAAAAATTGTGGTACAGATGTTGCTATAGCATCAGTTAAAATTGCCGCATGGCTGTTAGTGTCCCTCCTTAGTTTTCTCTGCTGTGCTCATCTCCAAGCCAGGTCTGTGTACTATGCTGCTCTCTTTAGAGTTTTACTATTTAAAAATCTTCTAAGTTACTTGAAGTACTTTAAACTTTTTGTATTAACTTTTAATAATTTGTAGTATTCCATTAACTAGGCAGTTTTAGATGGAAAGACAGGTCAGCACACCTGCTGTGTTAGTAGTTTAAGAACTTGTATTGTAGGATCCAGTAAATACCAGGAACTTCATTCCCAAAAGGAGCTGTGTGAATGTAAACACAGAGCACTACCTATTATTTTTACCTTTCTGAAGACTAATGTTGTTTGTGGCAGGGGAGGAAGGAGGAGCTCTGCTTCTCCTTCAGTGTCCTAAAATGTTGGAGATAGAGTGGGAAACATATGCTGTAATGTTTACCAAGAAGTTATTCAGCTTTACATTTTTAAACCGTACCAGAACAATAGATGCATTGAGTGAAATTTAAAATTGAACAAAAGAAATTACTTCTTAAATGACGTAGGAGTCATGATAGAGATCAGATCCTTATTAGTTTGAACTATTGTGGTATTTTCCATATAGTCAAGTCTTTTTTTTTTTTCTTCACAGGCTTCACAGACGTACTGCGGCTGTGGTCAGTGTGCCAACAAGAGCTCCACACTGAGGCAGGAGAACAGCTGCTTCCATTTGGATTAGTTGTTGGGGCAGGGGTCTGTAAATGTTAGAAGTAGTTATTTCAGCCAAAACTGTGTGACGCGCTGCCAAGTGAATTATATCAGCATTAGATGATATTAGTGAATATGCTAAGAAGGAATACCCAAAGTAGTAGAGCAACGCAGGCAGCTTGCTGAAAAGTGAAACCTGTAGTGAAAACTTAATTAATCAAAGTCCTTGTAGCTATTAGTTTCTCTCTCTCTGCCAGGTAGTACGTGAACTGAGAGTTTTATTTTGTTTTTCATATGATTAGTGCAACTTACCTGAAAAATTGTTCTGTCACGTCTTTCAGAGGCAGATCTTTGGGCTTTCCCGTTCAGGCAAAATAGAGCCTATTGTCACATACAGACCTATTTGTAGTTGGAATTAAATTTTACTGAATGTGGACCAGTCTGCTGTCCCTGTCCTTCACTAAGACAGTATCTGCAGAAGAAATGCCAGTAGCATAAATTACAGCAATGCTTAGGCAGGCAGCCCAGGATTAGAAGTGTATAGGGTTTCATGTGATGTGACTGCGTAGATCTTGGGTACAACAAAATGTGGACCCTTTTTAAGCTCAAACCTACTATTCAGAGTATACAATTGTAAAGGAAAGTGTTACTGCTGGAACACAAGGCTCTTGGGAATGTGCTTTTAGTAAATATTCTGTTTATAAAGCAGTGTTTTTGCAAGCAGCAAATTTATTATTTGTAATTTCATCTCTGTTTTTAAATGAATATATTTTACTTATATTCAAGAATTTAAGATGTTCTTAGCTAAACACATTAGAAAGTTAAGATACAGCATATTCTGTTAATTGTGGTTGTAGGCATTCTTCTGAGAACTTTTATCATTTAATACACTTTGGCTTTTATGTCACTGCGAAAAAATTCTCTGATGTGCATCATTGTACATCTGATAAAGCTGGCTGCAGCTAATCCTGTAATGCTGCCCTACACCTGGTCTTTTGTCTTTCGCATATTTTGATCACACAACCATTAGTTTTGGAATCACAGGTCACAAAAATAAAGTTGTTCATTTAGTTTAAGAAAGAGAAAATTCATCTGTTTCTGTTATTAGTCGTCATCAGAGATGCATGGTGACACCTGCAGCAAGTTTTGCATATTTGGGACAAAAGTGATGGGTTGCTCCACCTCAACTAGTAGGAGGCGATTTACTAAGTGGAGAGGATGTGTAGGCAGGCAGGCACACCATACCTTACCTTATTATTGCCTCCTGCTAAAGGGCTGTAGTCTTCAGAGGATTTGTCACGAGATAAAACTCCCTCTTTAAAAATGAATACAGTGATTGTTTAATACAAAATCTGATGTTTCTGGATTGTGGTCTCTTTTGGAGTTCTCACCTCCTGTTGAACTTGGTAAACTTGCAGCGTGTGGCTATTTCCTTTGCCTTCTTGAGGCTGTTAGGAGGGCAGAAGGCCATTGAAAGTATTCTTCTTACCAGGACTGTCTTATTTTTGCTTCTCTTCTTCCCCTACTGGCTTTTGTTGTTGCACAAAGTAATACACAGAAAATAAATATAAGCAGAAGAAAACCAAGTTACATTTTGATGTGAACTCAGTGTGCATTGTGACCATGACTTGTGTATAAGGTGGCTTCGATTTCCTGTTGACTTGGTGGCATGGTATTTTAACATTCTCTTTCATAGAAGCTTGTTGTTTACAGCAATTTTGTATTTATGCTTAGCTTAATGATTACAAGAGAGTCCACCCTGGAGAGTTCAGCCTCCAGTCTTTGAAGGTCTCATTTGAACGTGTTTGCAACTGTAAGGAATGGCTTGAGGCTGTGCTATTTAACACGAAAGAGAAGAGGAGGAAAAACACCACCAACAAAAAAACTGCCCTCTCCTCATTTTTATTTGTCCTTATTCTGGTTTCTTAGCGGCTCTCAAAATATAGGTCAAAGATATGTGCATGTACAGTAAGTTAAGGCTAGGGTTTGGTGCACTTATTACTGGAGGGGGGTGAAGCATACTTTCTCATATGTATGTTTAACACAACCCTTGTCCCTTTCTACTGTTCTTGCTCCTGCTTACTCTCTGGTCTTCAGTGCATTTTTAAGCTCCTGTCAGCCTGCATGCATCAACTCTTCTTCCGCTCCAGCTTTTTATTATCCCCTTCTGAAGGAGAAATAGAAAGTGCAGCAGAAACTCCATTTGTGCCTGCCTTGGGTAGTTTCGCGCAGTAATTTACATTCTGTGATGCTCTTTGTCTTTCTGGATCCTTCAGTCCCATTACGTAGTCTGTTACTCAGAAAGAAAAATCCATATAATGGCAGGGGACTTGAATTCAACTCCAGGTGTAGAGATTTAGTTTACACGTACCTTAATGTAAATTCTTTGCGTTGGGTGGTGAATGACCTGTGCCCATTTGCGTGGTGCAATATGTAGTATTTCAAGTCAGTTGAATGTTTGCATGGCTCTTATGTCTTACTTGAAATATGCTACTGGTCTCAACCTGGTTTCACAACACAAATGTATCTGCTTCAGGTGGGTTTCGTAGTAGGTTTTCTAATACTTAATGTTACTTATTGCCCCCCTCCCTTTTTCCCAGCAATGTTAGCAGAGTCAGCAGTTGAATGAGTGACAGTGCAAACTGAACTGTACTTTTGGGACTTGGCAATCCACTTTGCTTGGGCTGATGCTCATTTTCAGACTGGTACCATGACCTGCACTGCTGGTACTTGTGTTCTACTCGGCTCTTGTTTGCTCTGGGGACAGATACCTTCCTGGCTATTGATTTGAAAGCCCTCACCATCATTACATTAAAGCAAGAATATAGACTGCTGCTTCTTCTGCATATAGTTCTCCTCTTCTGTAAACTAAATTGGAGTATTTTAAACCTGTATTAAGGAATGATACTTTGTCCTTTAGCTTATAGTGTCTAGAGTGAAAATATCCTTCACTTTATATATACGAGGGCTGTTTTCTCAAGTTTTAAGTTTATCTCTGTGATTTTTACCCTGGTATCTTATGTTATCAGTCTATCTATTTATTTATTTACACTTTTATATGTGCTTTGCAGTATCACTGGGTGTTTAACAGAGAGGATCTTATTGGAGTCCTCTGTAGTTTGCATACTGCGAGCTGCCATAACTATCACTTGTTGAGGAACTTATCTGAGAAGTCAAAAATATGAAAAGTACATTAAAAGCCTCTTATTTTTAACACATTATATCATAGATGCGTTGAGCCAGATTTTTTCAGACATATTACAACAGTTCAGAAATTTTGTCATTTAGTCTAACTTTTTTATCGTTATTTCTTCCCCCATGCCCTGTTCTTTAATTTCCTTTAGCATAAGGAAGCACAGGTTACAGACGTTATTAATTTGTATATAATGGAAGAACAGGCCAAGGGTAAGCAGCTGCAAGCCAACTTTTAAAATGTAAATTATAGCATGGTACATGATCTTCATGGTATAAATCTCATAGCACTTAATAGGTCTGGGACACTAAAATATTGTGCAGAACACAATCCATGTTGGGTAGTCTCATTTCCCATTGATCTGGATGTAAATATCTTCCTGACTGGAGTTGATTCCCCACAACCTTGGGTTAATGAGGAAAAAATTACCAGAGAATCACAGTCTTAGGTGTCGCTATTTAACTTTTTCAGAGCATACCGAGTTGGTAGGGTACAAAGTACAAACTGAGCTTTCATCTGTCCCAGGGTTGTAACTAACAGGGTTTTCTTGGAATCCCTGTCTTTCAGAAGGAAATAAACTTTCAGGGTCTCACTCCTCATGTGCAGAATCATATTCTTACCTTTTGGACATAATTTAAGACTTTTCTCTCTCTTCCTTTTTTTTTTTTTTTGTTTTCCCTAACCCATATGAATACTTAATAATAGTTTGTAATTTATCCACAGAAGGAGTTATATAAATAGATTTAAAAATATAATTAATGTTGAAATTGTATAAATAAATGTAGTTATTATCGTACGTGGTACACTTTCCAGCACGTTACTAACTAGCATATTACATCATTGGCTGATGACCTTACCTTTGCTGTCTAGAAAGGGAAAACGAAATTAAAAAGGGAAATGAGGTTCCACAGGAAGCAAAGGTAGGAAAAAATAGACTTATTAAACTGCACATATGCAACATCTCAGTTTCAGCTGGCTCCTGGTCTGGTGGGTTCCACTGCTGTTACACAATGGGTCCCATTGATGACGAGTTGGAGCAAGTACTTTGGGGATGAGATACTGCCCAGTCAGAGTGAGTGTGGCAGAAAATACAGACCCTAACAAAGAAATCTGTAAGGCAAGCAGATATTTGTCAACCTTTTTTTTTTTTCTTTAAGCACTTGGTGTTCCTAAGAAAATGAAAAGGATTTGATGCTTTTCCCATTATTCTGTGCGTTGTTCTTAACATATTAAGTAGCTCTTACAGCAGACAGCTTTATGTATCTGTGGTACCCAGGACAACACTGACGATAATGGCAATAATACTTATCACTTAAATGACATTTCACAAATTCAAAGTGTTGTGCAACAAACATTAATTAGTTCTCACAAGAGTCTTGCTGTGAAGTAGGTAAGTGTTGTTATTCTCCAATTACACATGGGGAATCTAAAGAAAAGAGGTAAATAATTCAGGGAGTCAGTCGCATTCAGGCAGGAATTGAGGCTGGGGAGTTTCTGCTTCCCAACTTGTTTCATGGAGCGGCTGCTTACATCATGGTTACCTTAAACATGTGCTCCTCTAGATTCGTAGGAAATAATTGAGCACATCAGTTCTACCATGATTGCACCTTCATGTGGAGCGAACAGGGCTGTGTGTCCAGTGATTCACAGAAAAGATACTGTCCCGGTTTCAGCTTGGGTAGAGTTAAATTTCTTCGTAGTAGCTAGTATGAGACTGTTTTGGATTTTTGCTGGAAACAGTGGTGATAATGTGGAGATGTTTTAGTTGTTGCTAAGTAGCACTTACACTGGTCAAGGACTTTTCAGCTCCCCGTGCTCTGCCGGGTGCACAAGAAGCTGGGAGGGGACACAGCCGGGACAGCTGACCCAAACTGACCAATGGGATATTCCATACCATATGACATCATGCTCAGCAGATAAAGCTGGGGGAAGAAGTAGGAAGGGGGGGACGTTGGGAATGATGGCGTTTGTTTTCCCAGTAAATCACCATTAGGCATGATGGAGCCCTGCTTTCCTGGAGATGGCTGAACACCTGCCTGCCCATGGGAAGCAGTGAATGAATTCCTTGTTTTGCTTTGCTTCTGCACGTGGCTTTTGCTTTACCTATTAAACTGTCTTTATCTACAACCGTGAGTGGCCTCACTTTTAGTTTTCAGATTCTCTACCCCGTCCCACAGAGGGGAGTGAGCGAGCAGCTGCATGGTGCGTGGTTGCTGACTGGGGCTAAACCACGACAGCTACTCATGTGCCCCAGTTACAAACCCCAAAGTTTTACTATAAACCATACTTTGGTACTTTTCTACTGTGCATGTGCCCAGAGGTATGGTAGGCAAAAGAATGCATAGAGAAAGCTGACAGGTCGGCGTGGTGAAATTATCCACAAATAGACGCACACAGGTCAGAATGGACTTTTTTTTTCTTTTGTACAGTATATGATACCAGAACTTCAGCGCAATATACTAGCAATGGCTGCAGACAGCGTTGGAAGGAAGAGCAAAATGCAGGGATCTTTCCTTCCTGTCTATCTAGATTTTCATGTAGACACTTCTAAAGACCTGTTTTGATCACTCTCTGCACTCCAATTGCTCCATGTGTAGCAAATGGATCATTGGAATGCACTACCACTCAAAAGTCCTTCGCTTTCCTGACTTCTCAGCTTTTAAGCTTCTCTGAGAAGTCCCTATGACTTTGTTTTGAAAGAGGATAGCACACCAGGACAATGGTGCTGACTGGGGCCCCTGAGTACTCTAACAGTTATTCCTGTATTCTGGTAACAGCTAGAAGCCAGAGCGAGCCTGGACTCTAGCATGCAGTAGGCTCTGTACCCATTTACACAATGAGTTCCCCACCATGGTAATTTTGCAGTCTGTAATATGATCATGTTTAATAAGGCGTTTCTAACTGGCTTTCATTGCTGTTGTATCTTAAAATAGTTTTTTATTGATCAGCAGAATGCCCTGATGTAGTATCTCTGAGTCTTCTTGGGTACAGTAAATGCCCCTTCTGCCTTTCAGGGACCCTGTAGTTCAGATATTAACAGCTCAGGTTCTGTGTTTTCTGCGGTAAAAATATATTTCTGACCAGGATATTTTGCATATCTGAAATCCAGAGCCAAAGAGAGAAATGAAGTTGTGACCATGCAGAAAAGCACCCTTTCCTAACCTGGCAGAGGCAGGGCTACTAACCTTTCTGTCCTGTGGTCAGCTGCATGAGCTGCGCAGCACTAAATTCAAATGCCTTTACAATTAATACTGAAAGATGCTGTCTCCAATTTAGGAAATGGGAGGAAAAAATCAAAGGCTTTCCCTACAGCATGAGAAGTGCTGTGTCTGGTTTGTAGCTGCACTGTGCTTCCCAAGATTGGTACCTACAAAGTACCTCTCAGGAAATGGTTTCCTCATCCTTTTACTTTTCCATGTCAAGTCTCAGCCACGCATGTTTGGACGGTTAGGTTTAGATGTGTACCTACAGTTCTACAGTGGCAGTCTCCTAGTCACCATTTATCCGAAATCAGTTTTCCAAGACACTGGCCATATCCGCATTTCAGAGATCGTGGATCAGATCAGTGGAGCTAAACCGATCTCCACCGCTTTCAGTGTCCCTCTTGCTTTCCCAGGTTCTGTGCAATTACTCCTCAGTTTTTGTGCAGTGGGTATTGTCAGCAACTTTAACTGCTATTTTCCAGTTTTCTGTCATTCACAGGTGTTTTTAGACTTTGATACCTTGAAAATGTATAGTAAATGAATTATCTTTGAATTCCATACTTTTTTCATTTTCCATCTATTCCCAGTTAACTGTTTCTGCAAAGCCAGAAGAGGAAACTCAGAACTTTAGACAGCTTTCTTGAATATAATTTGAAACAATTTTAGGGAGAAGGTAGTGGATTAAACTCTCTGTGTGTCTGTGTGTATATATATGAACAGTAGGAGTTTTCCCACTGGACTAAAATATTTTTAAGGTAAAGTGTATTTTAAGCATAAACAGCTTTGCCTTTTCATTGCATACTGTGATATAACATTTTTGGGATACTACCCATCTCACAGTCTGTATTTGGATGAGTAGCCGAAGGATCATCAGTAAACATTATTAAATTCAAAAAGCTCTGAAGAAGAGTCAGTCTTGTGTGTGCGAAGTCAATAATTGCCACATACCATATTGTTTTGCAGTTGTTGGGCTTGCAGTATTGTAACTACAAAGGTCCCTGTGTAGTCCACACTTTTATTATTTGATTAAGGAGGGACAAGGTAAGCACAAGCAAAATGTCTTGAAAAACTAGGCAGAGCCTCTGTTCTGAATCTACCTCAGTGAATCTAAATACTGCACTACACATGACAAATAAAAAGAATGTAGTGTTCAGAGACCTCTACAACCTCAAATCGTTACTCACAATTTATTTGCTTTTCTTACTGTAAATCTAATCTTTAATGTTTGAATATATTTATGGCATTTAATTTCCTTTATTTCAGTGGGGCTATAGGAAAAAAGTGAACAATTTTGGTGCTTTGCTTTCACCTTTCGCTTTGTTTTAGCGTGTGCTGTAGCACGTGCAAGTGTGTGGAGGTGTATAAAGACAATAATTTCATATAACTGGTAATCTTTCATCCACCCAACTTCCACTTTTCCTTTTTCAGTTACATTCACACATCTTCATCTTCTCCCATTGTCTCTTCCTGTCGGTGTCCCTGTTATTCTCTTTATTTAAATTTCTGCTTCTTGTTCTCTTTACTACTTTTATTTCTGCCCCCCTTCCTCTTTCACAGTCCTGTATTCCTAGAGGTGAGAGGCTGACACACTAAACCAATGTGCCATTTCATTCCTTGATTTTTATGAATCTCTTAATTTTGTGCTCTGAGTGGAGGTGCTGTTTTCTGATGAGGTGAAGAATTGGTATGGGAAAATATAGTTAGCAGTGATTAATATCCAGTGAAAAATAAAACGGGAGAGAGTTGAAAAATGCAAATAATGAGAGGGATCACAAAACCAGGGAATGAAGTAGTCCATTGATTTTTAGTCTATCACCCTTTTGTTTCAGAAATTCAGGTTTTAAATCCTAGTTCAGGTTGCAGGTAAAAGCAGATTTGATCTCATCCTATTCCCATTAGCCCCTATGTTATGGCCATGACACAGTCAGGTGTGGGCGATGATTTTTGTTCATGAGATTTAGAGGAACAGAAAAGCATGGCAGTTAGAGGCTGGGATGTATAGATGCATCTTCTGCCGCATACAGCAAAATGTTAGCTTGCTGTCTTGCCTGGGAGCTTTTACTGGATTTCTCTCATCTCTCTTATGACTATAGTTCCCAGCTTCCGTGGGTCCTACATTTCCCTCCCAAGATTTACAATATTTAAATAAAATTAGTTACATTCTGCTCTTGTATTAAGCAGAATTCTGGCAACTAAAATACATACCAGGATAGACAGCAATGAGAATTACTGAGAAGTCCATAGAATATTTATCTGTAGTAAATGTGAGACAGTCACCGTTTCACGTACTGTTAATCGTTAGTAACATTTCTTTGTACAGAATTTGAAACACAGAAGCACATCAGATCAGTCTAGCTACTGAATTTCTTTAGTAATTTCAAAATAACCAGAAATAAACCAGTAAAACAGTAAGTGGAGAAAATACAGTAATAACACACACACCCCCACACACCCCCATTACTCATCCCACCACTACCACCCTCCCCCAATATCTTTAAATAGAATTTTGGAGAGGTAGTGTAAGGCTAAAACTCATCATGAAAGAACAGCAGCATTTCAAAAACCAAAAAATCTGCAGATTAACTTGCATGGCTTGCTTTTATTGCATCGAGAAATTTCAAAAAATCCCTCTTCCTTCGCTCTACAATGTCAGACTTTAAAATATTCAGGTTGGTTTTGTTGTTTGTTACATAAAAAATTAATGATCTTGAAAGTATTACCATGTTTATTTTAAAGAAACTATTTTCTACATTTTAATTAAAAGTTATAATTCACCATCTTTTGACCAAGTTATCTTAAATCTTAATCTTATTGGTAATGGGTATTGGGCCAGATTCAGAGAGAAATACAATCCTTACTTAATGCAAACAGTAAAAATATCAGCATTTCCAGAGATATGGTTCAGTTCAATTCATGTGCTGTGCTAACTCTGCCTTTTAATTAGAAATATTCTCCTACTTATGCAAGAATACTGGGGAAAAAAGGGCATTGTCTTCCTCATTATGTATTCCGTGCGAATCACAGATGGACAAAACCAGGCATAAAATGATGACTGTTTTGTTATTAAAGCACTTTAATAAGGTTAATGCATCCATATGAATAGTTTTCAAAATAAGTTTCTGTAGTTTTGAAAGTATGCTCTGGTCTAGTATAGTAATAAAGAATTTCCCTGTGGGGAAATAGGCAACCTTTTAATTTTGGCATGCAGAGTTCTCCTTTTCTTTTCCATTTATAAAAAGCCAACCAAATGTACAGCTCAAGATGCTTTATAAAAGTAATTCTCCTTACATTCTGGTTAAAAGCTGTCTTATTGTGCTGTATCCGGGGAGAAACTGAAAAAATACTGACTATATATGCAAAACAATGAGTGAAAAGTAAAAATAAAATATAGACTGTAAAGGACAATTTATGCTTTGTTAAAACATAGACCTGAGCGATTTTTTTTCTGCTATGACTTTTCATAGAGGAGATCTGAAGCTGCACTGCAAGTAGTAAGGTATCTAGAAGAAAAGAAAGAAAATCTTACTGACTGCATGCAAAACTGCAGCAAGTAGGACCTCATCTATATGCATTACTTTGATTTCAAATTATTTTTAGCATGGCTTTTATTGTACTCATTGTTACATACATAAATCTTTAAAGTAATACGTTTTGTAAGAAATGGTCATAAAAATTTACAGCCAGTAACTTTTCCCCTGTCCCTTACAATGATATTCTACTAAAACCATTAAATGGTTCTCATTAATGCCCTTTAAATGATTGTGTAATGACCCACAATCGCTTGTAAGTGAACAACCATTAAAGAATTACCAGTTCTTAGCATGCTTTTAAGTACAGTTTAAATACATGGGAGGTAACATATAATATATTAGAAAAAGTATTAAATTTGAAATTGTAAAAACACAATTGCTGCAAAAGGAGTAGGTGGGAAGCCTCCCCTGCACTGACCATACCCCTCAGAGAACACAGACTAATAGCAGCATTTCTTGTGGCACGTAGCTGCTTTTTTTTTTTTTTCTTCCAGAAATGCATCCCTATTTGTTTTCTAGAATCACTTGGGTTTATGAGCCTGGTACTGAAATGATCTATGAGGAGGAAAAGACAACAAAAGGATGATTTCCATAGAAATATGCTGAAATCAAAATCCTAGGCATACCTGCTAATGACTGTTATTGGGAAGTGTGACCCACCTGGTACTTTCAAAGGGCAGCTTTGCTCTAAGCCCAAAGACAAAAATAGAAGTCATTTCAGTGATTTCAAAATAGGAGAAGGGGACATCCGTGTGCACAGGTGACCTTGAAAAATCTCAGGAATGTTCATAGCTGGATGTGAAGAAATGTGAGTGATTGAAAAGACATGTTTAATAAAGAGCGTTAATTTAATGGGGAGTCACAGGCAATTTGCAAGATCTTGCCTTTGCAGTTCTAGTTTGAGCCATTGCTGGGGTCCTGGCTGTGGTGCTTCACAGTACCAGGATGAGGGAGCTGCAGTGGGGGCTCGGTGGGTTGAAAGGGACATTTTGAAAATGTGCTATTCTCTAGTTACTGCATATGCCAAAACCTAAATTGCCTTTCACATTTTGTAAATGGCCGTTTAGGTTTATAGGCATGTGTAGGAAGTCTGCGGCCAATATATGTACTTGTTGCACAGTCTGGCCTTGCTGGCTGGGTGGAAAGCAATATTTGGCAATATTTTGCAGCTGTCCCATCCACCACACTTTCTTTCTGTACTCCAGTTCTTATACTGCGGAGGTAGGACATGTGGAAATATACCTAACGATACTAATAAATTTTCTCCTTGCTAATTTGATTCTATTACGCCTACAATAACGATACTCTTTGTTCAGCCTCATAACCTTAAAATTGTATCTGAGGAAAATGAATTTCTGCTTCTCCAAAGCAAGATTATTGGGAAGTGAAACTCTCATTACTGGATGTTTCAGTAGTTTTAGATCCTTTGTAAACCAGCCTTTGTCTGAAACACTCTGTACAGGTAGCTTTTGTAACCTGAGTGCTTTGCTTCTGGGCAAATGGGCGAATTTCACTTGGATTCTCAAAGCTTCAGGGTTGCAATGAAGTGAGTCATACAACACTGAATAGTAAGCAAATTTTTTCTTTTGTAAGCTGAAAGTTAAATCTTTTGACTTTGTTCTTTGTTTGCAGCCTGGGTAGCCTGTTGTTGGCTTCAGGTGCAATTGATTTAATTCCAGATCTCTTGGTCCAAAAAGGACTTGAATCTAGAGCTCCAACATCCTGGTGTCCAAACTGCCAGGATACGGGTTTTTTTTTCAAGGAGGGAGAGAGTGCTCTCTCTCTTTCAGTCCTTGAGAGAAATTCACTGAAACCAGTGTGTGAAATATTTCAGTTCCATGAAATTTCATCTAATCAAAATGTTCTAGCTGGTTATGCCCACTGCTGAGAGTATCTGACCACTAGTTTCCAAGGCAGCAGGTGGCCTAAGATCACATTAGACTTCACAGAATGCTTGGATACACACATTCCAGAAGCAGCAGCAAATGCTTTCTGTCGTGTTAAGTTTGCTAAGAACTGGATCCCTTCTTCTCCTTACCACTGTAATCTACGTATTTGTCATTTCGTCACGTGCATAAATGCACCAGATATAGTTGCCATACCAGAAAGATACAAAAATAAAAAAGGTGCCTTCTTAACATATAAGACCAACAGAGTTTCATAATGTTGGTTTTATGCACACTTTTTTTGTGGTTGTTTTGTTGTTTTTGGAGTTTTGTTTTGTTTTTTAAACTTTCTAAACTGAATTGCACTCACTGGTCCTTATCTGTACCCTCATCCTAACAGATTGTAATCCAGGTATAGTGCAGCCATATAGTTAACCCATCTGTCAGTACAGCTGACTTGGATATTTTTAGAACATCAATCACCATGGTAGCAAGGTCTAATATCTTATCTGTGCATCCTGCATTGGAGCAGCTAGTTTGTATACTACCGAATAGGGCCTGGGTAAGATACTGAGGTGAAGATATCTCAAAAAGTTTTCAGGTAAAAAATTCTGTGCAAACTTCCTGTCAGAGCTCTGGCTGGACCACAAAATAGTCTAGAATGAAGAATATGCCAGTAAATCTGTAAATTCATATGCTTGCATGGGCAAGGATATACGGGTCTAGAAAGATATCCAGGCTCTCCAACCTTGGGTAATGAGCAACTTCACCCACTATTCCTGAAGGCTCCAGGCATGGGGAGGGAATTTTTAAAATAAGTGAGAGAGGATAAAATATGCTTAAAACGTGCCACGGGAAAGAGGCGTGGTGTGAGAGACAGTCAGATGCTGTTTCTGAAACAGGAGAAAGGGGTTTTTGGTGGGGAAGGGGTGGAGAAGAATGTGTACTCCCAGGAAGCTGACAATACTGCAAAATGTCATGCCACCTCAGGCTTTCTGTCAAAATACATCACCAGGCAAGTCATGCATGCTAGGGCATGAACAGAAAATGATTAGTATACACTGAAGCCATTCTCATGGACTGGCATTTTCTGAGCACTTCACAGCAGGGGAAATGACAAAGGCATTGGGCAATGGAGATGTTCGTTTCTGAGCCAAGACAGTGAGAGGGAGTTCTCAGACTTCCGGTTTGAGGCGCTCTGTGTTTTGCCCTCCCATCCTTCCTCAAATAATGAATTAATCAGGAGTGCTACATGTAGAGCTTAATTTCTCATTGTTGTGTACACAGGGCTACAAAAATGGACAGTCAACTTTGGGCCTGTTCTACAGAGGTATTTGGATACCTAAAGGTAACCATGCTGGAGGGGTTTTCTGGAGTAATTAAATATATTAGGAATAAGTACATAAATGCATATGAAAAACTGTCATGCTAAGGTGCATGATGCTTTTATAAATCTAGCACTTTAATTATGTCTAAATAGTGTAATGCATTTCTGTGCATTCTGAACTCGTTTGGAATGAGTGAGCCTTGCTACGCAACACTTAGGCTAAGATGTGTTGAGTTGTGGTACTATGACTAGACTATACCTGGCGCTCGGGGTAGCTTTTTCAGAGCTACCTCTTAAATATCTCCACATGGCACTGCGAAGTATTATGTAGATGTACCTCTGTGGCTATTTTAAAGTAATGGCACTCAATATTTCTGATGTAACCTATTACTTATTTTGCAAAGAAGAAAAGGGAGGTTAAAAAAAAAAAAAAGCTTTGCTTTTAGTCTGGATATCTGGATTTGGTGGGGAATACTGATGCTCTAAAATAAATATATATATATATATGTATTTTATTAGACCACAGTGAATTGGTACCCCAAGGAAGAAAATTTTATTTGTTTAAGTGTGTCTGTGATGAACGCAGTTCTAGTATTTCAAAAGTCTATGTACTGCATACTGAAAATAGGCTTTTTGCCAAATGGGAATTGAAACGCATATACGTATTACACTATTTGCCTTAGAAGAAATTAATTTTCAGCCAGAAGCAGATAGGATTATTTAATATTTATCTTTAGCTGCAGGAAGATGAATCTATTATTTTATACATTTATTTTGTTATTTTATATGTGGTGTTCATCCGGATTTTCCTATAGGAGGTGCTGATGTACTCTTGTCTATACTACATCAAGATTAAAGAGTCTCCAGTTGTTAAATTTCTATAGCTAGTGCTACCTAGTGATCACCAGCAGAGACCATAATTTTCCTCATGATCAGGAGAAGTATGCCGAGGTTTATCGCAAAGTTGTGTGCGTGCACGTATCCGGGAAGTGCAGGGAGAATTGGGAAAGGAAGCGATTCTTTTTCCCCAGTTGCTTTCAAAGGTAATAATATTGGGAAGTTTAAAACATCTACAGCATTAAAATTAAGCAAAGAAAATGGAACGATGATGTATGTCAAAGTTGACTGATTTAGTGCCGGTGAAAGAATGGACTGGAGTGTATAAAGTTACAGTATCACAGACTACCATGTAGATGGAGACTGTTAAATATCAATGGAGCATTACCCTGCACTGTCAGCAAACTTTAGTATGACCAGAGTGAGAGATGCTAAAATGTCATTTCATGGACCACATTGTGGTGCTTACAGTGAATATTTCGTCCATGGTTTATTACGTTTTTGATAAATTGTAACTTTCTGGACAAAAATTTGGTTAGCTTACCTCTACTGTCATTTAAAGACCTTTAAAGAACTGATTTTGCCCCAAAATATCATTTAGCAGCAGCCTGTAGCCATGTGGTACTAATTTAAATTACTGTAGCAACAGCAAGTCTCCTTCCTGAAATTAATAAATACAATTTATAAGGAATGATAAATAACAACTAACAATTTAATGCTTTGTGAATTTAAGCCAAACTGATTAAATAATTAAAGTGAATTTGTAGAGTTGGGGAAGAAGCTTCACCAAAGGAAGGGAGCAACACTTTGGAAATTGTATACATTCATTCAGACACATAGTATAGATATATTTCTCACAAACGGTTTAGTTGGGCTAATAAGAGAATTTCAGGGTTAATTCTAAACCTGCCTTTTCCCACTAACTTAAAGGTGTTTTGAAGTAACTTAGGTTATTTAGACTGTAGTAGCAGAATAGAGAACTTCACAGAGAAGGTGATAGTACCAGAAGTGCAATATTGTCAAAATGGAGGATTTGGTAATTAAATGGCTTGGATAGCATGCTCTGGCCTGAGAATGATGTCCAGCAAATGTGCGTTCTGGAGGAACCGCCCTACTAGGAAACATAACGGGAACTTGTGAAGAATTCATGCTAGGCATGAATTGCCAAGAGGAAGACGTGTGGGAGACTCTCGAATTTAGCAGAGCGATGCTTACCTAGAGGAGAAAGGTGTAACATTTTAAACTTGGCATAACCTGGCTCTGCACAGCACGATGGGGCGGTGGTGGAGTGGGGTGAGGGAGGGACTTGTGTGCTCTCAGAGTTCATTCTCTGTTTGCAAGATCAAGTGATTTGGAAAGCAATTTTAATTTTTTTAAAACCCCAAGGGTTAACGCTATCGTCCAGCACTTGTACGTTCCTCCAGCATAAAAGCTTTTATTTTTTTCCCTGGGTTGCAGTGTGACTCCCAGTCTGCCTGCCTCGGTTCCCCACCTGGGGCTTTCTGTGCAGCATGAAGGGCAGCGTAATGAGCAGCAGTGACTGAAGATTTAGAGAATAATGTCGGATTTATTTTTTGGGGGGAGATTTTGCAGATCCTCAGTCCAGGAAGTTGCAGAAAAGTATATTCTATTATGAATATTACCTTCATTTCCTGCTGGATTCCACAGGGCCGAGTCCTGCACATCGGGGAATTCTGTTTTTCAGTTGTCTGAGCCGTAGCCTGAAAAGTTATCTCGAGTCACCACTGTTTTTCTGAGGAAAAACAGGATGCTGTTTCCTGTTAGACTGTGCCTGCTCTAAGGCAAGTTACAAAAAGGAATATGCAAGTTTGTCTTGAATATTTCTGGTGACTCAAGTGCAAAACCTGATAGTTGAGCTATGAAGCTGGCTGGTGCCTTTGCCTTTCCGTGTGTTAATTTGGGCATGTGGAGTGGAGTAAGTAGTGCCAAGCTGCCAGTGTTATGTTAGGATTAGTAACATGCATCATATTTTAATGTGCTCAGCATATATGGGTCACGCTTTCCATGCCACTTTGAGAGGTAATAAAGGAAGTGAGAAGAAAAGCAGAAAACTTGTGAGTCAGGGGCTTGTTTCACTGTTGTTTTTTTTTTACTACCAGCCCCATTTTTCAGTCCTACAAATGGAGTATAAGGAGACTCAGAAATACGAATGAAAAAACATCAAATATTTAAGGTTTCAGGATTTAATAATAGAAATCTTCAGCATGACTCACAGGAGCACATGGTGTATGCTGTTATCCATTCAGAATAAAACTAATAATCATGACTCGGTAATGCTTTGAAATACACAGCTCTTTGACAATTCACACGTTTTGCTATTACTGAGATGTTTAAAGGTTTTTAAAACCAAATTGAACTATGCATTGAATTAAGATATCTTTCCAAAAACCTTTCCAGCAATTAAATTATTTATGTGACTTTCATAGACCAATATTATGTTATCAATAAGGAGAGAGTGCATTTCATGCTACAAACTTAAAAAGCAAAAACAAAACAAAAAAAACCCCCAAGCCTTCCACTTTATGGTAAAACTGAGTGGCCAAAATATAAATAATCATCAAATATTGGATATTTATCAAAATAATCATCAAATATTGGCTATTTTCAATTTCTGTTTTAAAGAAATTTTACTGGAAGTTCATGACATTCACTAAAAAATAGAAATTCAGGTAAAATTTTTACAAAATGTCAAATTCATACATGATAATTTGTCCTAAATTAAATATTGAGAAATTAAGATGGGATTAGTACATTTTTCTGGATTTTTCTGAGATGTTTCAAGAGGTATGTGGGGTTTCTCTGACAGCCTCTGATTTTTAACTCTTTGGCATAACAGACTGAGCGAAGGAAAGAACGTCTTTTTATGGGATGCTGCTACTTATCTCTAAGCCTGGCTGATTCATATATGTGATCTCACAGCTCTTTGGCTATTTCAGACTTGAAATAATCTTCCCATCGCTGTATAACTGACACTGATCAGGGCCTTAAAAATAGTTAAGTAGAGTTGCTACTTAATGTTGTCATTCAGGTGAAACAAACCCTGAGAGAGAGAGGTGGTGTTTGAACATGCTCTTTGAGGAAGGGAGAGGTTCTTTCTAAATAGGATAATTAAAATCCTTTTAAAAAGGCAAGGAAAAAACAGAGGAAGGAAGAGAAACTGTTCTGTTTACATCCTGCTGTAAAATCAGAGTCGATGTATTTTTGCGTATGGTTATAGAAGTAATTCGTTTGACTAGCACCCTAAAATTTTTTTCTATGTGGTTGATATACAACATATTTCCTTTTTAATAGTTCAATGGAAAGACAACAAAAATACATTTTGGAACAGCTGAAATGTATTAAAATTATGGATTTAATTCCTGGTGTATTCATTTTCTTATGGCTTAACTCGAAGATATGTGGAAATAAAATTGAAATATTTCATTATAAACACAGAAAAATGAAAATATTTAGACCTCTTTCAATTAAAAGAACCAACAAACCTCCAACCAAAGGTTCAGAAAACTTGCGAATGATTGAAATAAAATTCAGAACAGTTCAAGTTGCGATAGAATTTTTGATTCTAACCTTTGATAGCCTTGCTGTAAAATCACTGCATTCAACGCGTTTGCATGTTAGTTTCCAGAGAAGCAATTAGAAATATTGTATCAATTCTTTTTGGTTTAACAATTGTATAAAATTTAAATAATTATTGGAGCTTTGGCCTTTTACAGTAGAAGGTGAGAAGGGCTCAGCTGAGCTTAATGGAGGGTGCTGGGTGTGGAAATAGGGTTTGGTATTAGATTCCAGCTGAAATGTAACAAATGTTGGGTGGGAAAAAAACCCCTATGACTGGAGTTTGGCAGGGCTCAACTTTTCTACGTTCTGTACCTTGAGATTCATCATTAATGTGTCTCCTGCAAGCTTCTGCTTACAGATGTCCTCAGTATGCAGTCCTGGCATCTTATTCTACCCGATGTGTCTATACTTTTCAGTAAGCCTCTTAAATCGGGTGAAGCAGCCCTTCGCACTGACTACGGGTGCTGACAAAATCGTGTGTGTGTTTGTACGCTGCCAAGGAAAAGCTACGGTCAAGAAGCGGCCCTGCACTTGGAAACAGTCAGTATTATGCTGCACGTGTTCGTAATGATGTATATAATATAGAAAGATAAATTGTTTTTACATGAATGCAAGAATAAAACAAATGACCTGCATGTAGTCATTGTATGTAGTAGTTCTAGCTCATTTCTCCGTTTACCAGACCACCTTTTTGGTGGTTCATCCAGCATCCCTGACAGTTACGCCTCAGCTTTTCTCCTTTGTCTACTTCCACAGAATTTCACTGATGGCTCTGAACTCAGGATAATAATCCTGCTGCAAGATCTTAGCCAATATGAACTGTATAATTCACTTATACACCTACTCCATGTCACCACAATATAAAGAATTTCATGGCTGTAACAATTAGGAAAGCATCCTGCCAAAAAGTACTTAAAATCCATGTGTTCAGTCCTTTCGCATAGAGGTTGATCTGACTGTGGCTTTTAACAGCCACAAACTGAAGTGCTCTGTATGGGGTTACCATCACTTTAGCTTAAAGCACATTCTCATAGGCAACATCTCATGTGCGTAAGTCAGTTTTTATGGTTAATAGAGATTTAAAACTGCAAAGCTGGACATCAAGCTCTGTAGCCAATAAGTAATTGTCATGGTTTAACCCCAGCAACCACAATCCACACAGTTGCTTGCTCACTCCCCCTTGGTGGGATGGGGGGAGAATCAGAAGGGTAAAAGTGAGAATACACATGGGTTGAGCTAAAGATGGTTTAATAAGTAAACCAAAAGCCACGCACACAAGCAAAGCAAGGAATTCCTTCACCCCTTCACATCAGCAGGCAGGTGTGCAGCCATCTCCAGGAAAGCAGGGCTACATCATGCCTAATGGTGACTTACTGGGAAGACAAACGCCATCACTCCCAACGTCCCCCCCTTCCTGCTTCTTCCCCCAGCTTTATCTGCTGAGCATGACACCATGTGGTGTGGGACATCCCTGGGGTCAGTTGGGGTCACTGTCTCAGCCATCTCCCCTCCCAGCTCCTTGTGCCCCTCCCCCGCCCCTCACTGGTGTGGTGGGGTGAGGATCAGAAAGGACCTTAACTCTGGGTAAGCCCTGCTCAGCAGGAGTGAAAACATCCCTGTGTTATCAACACTGTTGCCAGCACAAATCCAAAATGTAGCCACATACTAGCTACTGCGAAGAAAATTAACTTTACTCCAGCCAAAACCAGGACACTAATATTATAGACTTTTCCAAGTTTGAGCACTTCACAGCATTGATATGTGCCTTGGAAGAAATATTCTTGCAGTTGCTGCTGGATGGTGCTGAAGGAACTCCCGCATGTGTGAATGCTCCCTGCTGTCTTAAGTAGTCTGTCTTTGGTTTATGCTTAGCTCAGTGGATGCTGCTTAAATCAAATGGCATTCCCAACCAGATTGTAGCTCATTATCTTTTCCTCCCCTGATACGAAACTTTGCAATGAAGTGGTAATAAATCTGACCTTAAAAGCTCCGTGATTTTTTTTTTTTTTTGAGCCTACCACAGGATCTGTTTTTCAGGAAGCTCTGGTTTGTCATGGCACAAGCAGGTTTGGATCTAGAACTAAAAGAAGAGCTGAGCTAAATCAAATCAAGTCCTAAATTAAACATTGGTTTGAGGAATTAGCATGCCCCTCAAAATGTACTTTTCTCTGAAAACAACTTCTTCCAGTTTACATTGTACTCTGCTTAGTACTTTTTCTGCATGATGGGCCTAATTTTTCATAACTCTGTGTCCATCCTGGGATGAGTACAAGTACCTCATCTAACTGTACAATCTAATATTGAGAAGGAGTTTGTAAAAAATGTATTTCCAAGTTATTTGACTACAAGGGATAGAGGAGATTAAAGAACTTGGGGAATCCTTGGTTTTAATACCAATGAGGGTGTCTTGCTGCTAGATGGCTGACAGCTGTGTCCTGATATGGCTTTGTTTCCATATGAAATGCTATCAATGGCAAAAGTAATACACACTGATTTGATAACTATCACTAATGAGGTTTCATTGCTGTATGTATTAAAGTTTGTACTAAAATAGTGCACAGTAAGTTTCATGGTCAAGACGCCCATGGACAAAGTGTTCCACAAACAGTGGTGAGCACAGATTGGGCAGATTTACAATAATGTTAATTGGTTTTTAATTTGCGGAATCCTGAAGTCATGATTTCTTGGTGCTTTCCCCACCCTGACGCTCAGACCCTTTTCCAGGGTGATGAAATCTGCGCTTTTGCTTTTCCTTGCCATTCTTCAAGACATTTGCAATCTATTAATTCCTTTGAAAATTTTCCTGCCCCCTTTTCAGTTTGTCCAGTGTTAGAGACAAAGAGACCAGGGGAATGTGAGAGGGAAAAGCATTAAGACAATTTTAGCTGGGGAGGTGACAGGCAAAAGAATTCCTAGGGTTTCATTGAATATACTTAAACAAACAAAAAAACCCCTCACTTGCCTCAAGAAGCCTGAAGAGCTTGAAACACATCTTTGTAGAGGTAGTGAGCAGTATGACAGCATGGTCAGGCTTATGCTTATTGAGTCAAAATTATCTTTCTCGTCTGTTGTAAATTGTTTTGGTTTTTGTTTCTCCTGTGGACAAAAGTAAGAGGGTGGTTTGAGTATGTTTGGGGGACAGTAGAGACTTTGTAGTGATTCCACAATACAGCTTGACTCATTGCAATTAGCAAAGGATGTCTATAATAAAATGTAGTCGATGATATCCCTTTGATAAACTGAAACGAATTTGTGAGTGTGGAAAATGGAATGTTTCAACTTTTGCTCTTCACAGATTGTTACCCTCTCTATGTATTGGTGTTTGAGTTACGGCCTTGAAAGCAGGAAAATGCCTCTGTCTTGCCAAGTATGTGTTAAATTATTGTATGAATATGGAGACTTTATTTTGTTACTTAATTGATTCCCCTGGACTGTCAGGTGCCAGCTGAATGCTTCAAGTGTAGGTAGTGACAAGAAGGATTTTTTTTCCCAATATAATAGAATAAAAATGAAGATGTCTCAAAATCATCGGTGTTCGGTGGCTTTGTAGCATCCCACAGCCTGAATGTGCTCCTGCAGGGGACACGCAGCCTGCTCAGAGCTCCCCAGGGCTTACAGACATCCTTAAATTCTTAATTATGCAGGGCCAGACCCAAATACCTGTTTTTTGCCCTTGATATTGTAAAGCAGCACCATTTGTTTCACCTAATTTGAACTAAGGTCTGGCAAAGCGAGTTTAGCTTTCTCTAGTTTTATATTTAACTTAGAAACCTTATTCTACTTAAGTAATAGTACTTGTTTTGGTATTTTCCTCCTTAACAATACAGCTTCCTGCATGAGTGTGATATAATGAATATGTGCTGAGGTTTCTTTTGCGTGATATTTTGATGACTATGTGGACAGTTACCCAATACCTAGAAAGCTGAATCTGCATCGGAATTTTGAGGCACTTGAGCCTTGCAGCCTGGCTATGGAGAACTCAACCTGGGCTGAGGAAAAGCAAAGCCTGCATTGCAAGAAGTGCATATTATTGTATAAAATTTACTGCAAAGAGGAGTGATATGAATAGAAAATGTATACAGTAGCTTTCTGCATGCTAGCAGGTCTTTTCTGGGCTCCTAAATGTTAACTGGGTAGTAATGTAAGTTATTACACTCATTAAATTAGGCCACAAACAAGTCAACAATGATTCAGCAAAATGGTTTTGTTTGTATAGTGCAAGGAAGTCTGATAGATATCCAGTCAAACATTTATGGCTAAATGGATGAAGATTTTAACATTACAGCCTAATAAAAACCCCATACTGTGTGATTAAATAAGAGGGAAAGCAGTAAAAAAGAGAAAGCGTAATGATGGTAACATGTAGGTCAGTTACAATTTAATTGTCATTGCACTTCATTGCTAACATATCAATTCTCTGCTGCTTAGCTGAGCAGAAAACAACAACTTAACATGTACAGTGGACCCATGCCTACTCGGCAAACCCCCACTTCCATCACCTGCTTTCGACTACTTCCTTAACAGCCGCGTGAAGTCTTCCTGCTTTAATAGGATAATCTTGCTGGAAGCTCCCGCTGATTGTGTCCTCCCCGTGCTCAGTGCATCAGTGATCAGTAAATTTACTTCACGCTCTACGTAGATGCTAGAATTAGGTTGTTTGCATTACAACTTTCAATACTCCCGCAACAAGAAACACCTGCTTGCAGATTTATATTGTTTTATTTAATGGTTTAAAATAAAGATAGCTTTACAGTGGCAATACCCTGATGTACTATATTGGAAGAGCACAATGGCTGATCATTTTTCTTACTTATCCAATTTATACTCTATCTTCTTGCCATATAAGGTATAGCTTCATTAACATTAATTGCAGCTTTAGAAACTCCATGGAAGTATTTATTCCTGGCAACTTTTTTCCACCATTTTATATTTCCAGTGGTACCAGGAAAAGCTGTGGCGGGGGGGAGGGAATCTCAGTATGTTTTTGGGGCGTTTTTCTTAATGTGGATAATTCAGCAAGATCTCAAAGGGATGTTGGCTTTGACACCTTTTTAAAATGTTAGCTCTAAAGAATTATCTGTCTAGCACACTTATGCTGATCTATAGTAAAGACTTAACAGAGTACATAACCAAACTATTAATTCAGGTGCCTAAGGTGACATTTTTTATCCAGCTCTGCAGAGCCAATTTTATAGAGAGTAGAAGACAGTTCCCATTTGGAGCAGGGGGAGGGGGGAGAAAAAGTGGGGGGAGCAGCCTTGCAACACCTAGGGAACTTCAGGAGAGATGCTGGAAAAAATATCTATGAGATAATTCATTCAAAAGTATCAAATCCAAATACTGGGAATAATGTTGGCTCTTTTTCTTTCTCTCTAAGGGGAAGCTTTTGTGATAAATATGGACAGACTGATCCAGCAAAGCTAGCCAGTGCTTTTGGGGCAACATAAAAGCTAAGATAGAAATGATGGCTTTGTGTTAGAATGAGGGAATTTGGTGCATGTCGGAGGTGGCTCAAGGAAACAGACATACCTTCAAACAAGAAATGTAATTAACTTTTTGCAGTCACTAGGCTGTGTGCTCATTTAACTGTGTACCTGTTTTCTCCTTTTCCAAATTGACACTGCAAATTTGTGTTTGGTGTGGGCTGACACTTCCCCAGGGAGACGTATCAGAGCTTCTCTGACTCTCAGGGCAGTGTTACTCAACCCCTCTGACTGGTGGTGGTAGGGAGAAGCCTTGTAGCTACTGTTGAGTGAGCTCATCCCCTACAAATGTTCAAGATCTATCTGGTTATCTATGAAACAGCAGTAGAAAAACCAACATGAAAAACTGAGACCTGAAAACTATGGGCATATTAACTTGATGCCACCATAGGGAACATGTGCATTTCTGTATTGTAAGGGCTAATGAAGTTGAAAAATCATTTTCCCTTCTGCTGTTCCTTGTATTAAACATTAGCAGCTCAACACGGTTCACATAATTGTGGGTCCTGTGATGTCTGATGCCTTCCACCCAGTTTTAGACCCACCAGCCTCCCAGTCAGGAGATCACACACTTCTATTATTTATTTTTAATTTATTTATTTTGAAAAAAATCAGATGAGTCATTGCTAGACCTTGCTCTGAAGGAAATGGAAGCCCATATTTGTGGATGATGCTAGGGCCAAATGCTGAGATGAAGAATGAAAGAAGGGGGGAAACTTATTGTACTGTACGTTCCTGCTGCTTAATGAGGACCAGGGAGTGATGATCTCCTCGTATGGCTCCAGAATGAGACCAGCAGGAAGGGATTTTTCCAGACCTCTTGACACTTCTGTGCATGCTTTGCACAAGAAACAATCATAACACTGCTATGGACTCTTGGTCCCTCTCAGTTGTCCTTACTGGCAAGTTCATTGAATGGCATCTGAGCCTCTTGGTTGTGCTGTGGAATTGAACGGGACATTGAAATGGCACTTCTAGTTTTAAACGTTGACCTAAAAACTTTAACTGTCTTGGCTAGTAAAACTAAGAATGCTCATGAGAGCTGGGGCTTCGGTGTCAGTACTTGATGATTGTTGTGCCATGTAGTAAAGTTCATGAAGTAGGGAAGTCTGTGTTTCTGTAGTGTTGCCAGATTAGCTAGCTGCATTCTGATTGCAGTTTGGGCATAATCTAACTGTGAGCAGGCCCTAATTATTATAATTTAGGATTTGCTGATTATTTCGTCTTCGGAATTTATTCTGCTCTCAACAGCAGTTAGCTTCAAGTGTGAGAATGTAACGTGTCTGCCTCTGTTTGTGGTGGGTTCATGTAGTATGTGATGGTTGTATATATTTTTGGTACAACTGTAATAGTGATAGACATCCAAATTCAGTATAAAAAGTAATAAATAACCACATCTGAAGCTAAAAACACTGCCTGGTTGTTTGTGGGTTTTATTTCAGGAAAAGTACATGGAAACTTCCTCAGGAAAAGGAAAAATACATTTTTTAAAAACAAGACAAAAACCCATCAGGCTTTTCCTGAAGAAAACCTTCCATGTATCAGAGTTGCAGGAGCTAGGAGTGCTGAAACACAAACTGCCATTGCTGCAGATGTATCACTGTGGTTTAGTTTGTTGTCCAACGTATTTTATCTGCTTTAACCTATCTAGAAATGTTACCCAAATTAATATGTTAAATTTCAAAATGAAAGGAGAATAGGACTGTAGATTTGGGGCTTATTCCAAAATTAACAAGTCAGTAAGTCAAAATGGTGTTAAATCAGTTTACCAACCAGGAGGGCAAGTCTGTACAGCATCTTCAGGGCAAACATCTCACTGGGCTCTATTTTGAAATCTCTTACAAGCTGCTGGCGTGAGCAGGTACAACTGGACAATTTTTTTGTTGAAATTCTAAACTACTGATTTCTTTGGGCATCCTTTGGCAGCTGCAGATTTCTGCAGGATGGGAAGCTGCACATCAGACATACTTCACACAAGTACCTATTATTGTTGTAGTCCTTGGCCACTTGGGAGCCCTGGGACTGATTCCTCTGGACACGTAGTCTCCCCGCAAAGAGGGTTATGGTCCCTTTGCACTAGCCTTTAAGAGCAGGATCAGCTTTCATAGGTAATAGGCCTCTCCCTGTGAAATAATTTAATAGCAAGTGCACTCCTCTGTGCACCTGAGAGCTCCAGGAGGTTTTTTGCCTTCCAGCAGCAGAGTCTCTCCTATAGCTCCCCATGGTGCAATATGTCTCCACAATCCACACCCTCACTCAGCATGACCAGCACCTAATAGGTACCGTTGAGCCCCATTGCGATAGCATGTATTAGTGGCTTTAGAGTAAACTGCTTGCAAAAAATCAGCCTAGATAAAATACCCAGATGTTTATGGTCAAAAGGTGTATTGGGAGCCAGTGAGGCAGCAAAGGCCTATTTGGAGTACGCGTTTCAAGGTTTAACAAGATTAACGTCTGTATGTACAGGTCTGTAAGGGCCCAACTGAGCGGTGCTCTTTCCGTACCTTTTTTTTTTGCTAGTTATAAGGCAAGTTTTGATTTCTTCTCAGTGGTGCAAAACAAATGCAGTTTGGGCTCTATGTGTCAGATGCAACTGGAAGCATAGCAAAGGGAATAATTGTTAGAAGAAAGGTGGATTTGGTTCCCTTTCTGGAACATGACACAACCGCAACGCAACTGTTCCACGAATACAGGACTTTTAAATTTACCTAATTTTCTCTGGTTAGTTAACACTGTTACCCTAGTGATGCGGCACAAGCCCACTGCCCAGTTCATAACTTCAGTTACGGATGAAAAGAAAATTC
This sequence comes from Phalacrocorax aristotelis, assembly GCF_949628215.1. Lineage (NCBI taxonomy): Eukaryota > Metazoa > Chordata > Aves > Suliformes > Phalacrocoracidae > Phalacrocorax > Phalacrocorax aristotelis. The sequence goes on from NC_134278.1 coordinate 80,474,813, forward strand.
AGCAACAGCCAAAGAACTTCCCCAATCTTTTTCCCTGAGCTTTTGATGCTACGGTGCTGCTTGGGCTATACAGGAACAGAAAGAATGAAGATGTAGTTTGGTTAAAAATCACACAGAGGTCGAGGATGATAGCCAGCTCTGCAGCAGTGTGGTGTGTTCTGCTTTCTCAGGAGCCCCCTCTCCACTCCAATCACCAAGTAGCATCCATAACAGTTTTATTCCCTTTTCAAGTCTGATGATTTCATCCTGCTTTCTCACACAGCACTAAAATGTATAGCGCAACCCTTTGGTTTTGGGAGGCAGCGAGGGGAAAATTCCGGGGAAATAAAGACCTGCTCATACTGAGCAAAAGGGCCCATACTAATATTTTGGTTTTCTTAGGTATCCAACTTCAATTCATGAATCAAAATAATTTTTTTTTCCTAAGTAGTTGGCAATATTTTCTTGCCCTTTATAATTTTATCTTCTGCTAAGTTAAGGAACGGCTGTAAACATCTTTATATCCAGCAGCACAGAACACCCGATCTGCGGCACACCATGTGCAGGTGTGTGCTCCTTGTAGTCCCTTGTGCTTTTTGGGGGTTTGAGAGATGGGTCCTGCATTTACCACCCAGTTTGCAAGTAAGACATGTGCTTCTTTAACTGCTGTGGTTGGTGCTATTCCATATCTTGTGACATAATTTTAGGTGGCTTATTAGACTTATGATTGATGACAGCTAAAAGAGGATATACAGCTAGTCACTGACATTCATGCTTGCCTTTTAAATATCATACTATATGGCTTCAGATCTCTATTTTACACTGAAGTGCTCTAAGCCCCACATTAGCGCATCTCTTCCTCCTCCAAATTAACGTATTCCTTTAAATACACTAATATTTCAGTGGTGGGTGTTTAGACAGATTCTGTATTATTTGCCCTTTTCTCTTCTTACATTGCCTACTTCTCAGTCAAACGTTAACAATCCTCTCTGCTGAAACTAAATTGTAAATATTCCCCTTGCCGTTATGTCGGACCCTGGCTATTTCTTTTTTTTTTTTTTTCTTATTATTAAATTATGTTTACCTGAATACATCAGGTTCATTTCACCTAGGCAGGATGTCCCATTAAGCATGACAAGTAGAAGGTTGTGAGATTAATGCCCTTCTTGAGCCTGAATTAGCATGTCAGCATCTTTTCAGACCTGGGACCGGAGAACATAGGAAGCATGCCATAATGGACCTTAGCCTTTAACTGAACTGCTCTAATATTATTCCTATAACAAGACTACTTTTAAAGAGGCTCATTATTGGCTTCATTAGATATGTTACTTGCATCAGTGGCTGTAGTTACTCGTATAATATGGAAGAGGTTAACATAGCATATTTTTTATGTATTATATGGCATATAGCTTGAAGTAGCCAAAAGGTTTATGGCGATGTAATTGGTAGTTAGTGTGAAATTTGTAAGACAAATAGACAATACCTAGGGTAACCCCTATAATCCTCTCCTTTCAGTTTTTTACAGCCACCAAAGGGCCTCATTAAAACAGCAGTCAGCACCTTAGTGAAAAGATACAGTGCTTATAGTGCCCAAATGTGACAGAAAATCTGCATTTTGTAAATCTGACACCTTTGATAGATTATACAGTGTGAAGCCATTGCTTCTAAGCATTATGATAACGCTTAAGGTTCTCTTCTGAATCCAACCGTGCTATATTCACTGGATATAACAATGTGAAAAAGAGCTGGTTGAATAAAATAAAGCATGTGAGATGGAGAGGAGCCTTTTTTCCTTTGATACAAAGCTCATCTCACGCAACGGGACTAACAGCTATGGTTGATACTCCTGGCTCTGCTTGTACTGAGGGATATGGGCGTATAAATATTGGCAAAATAAATGTTTAATATACAGATGCAAAAAGAAGCTCTGCCTACATTAAGCAGTTTGTATGGCTGCTGTAAGGGAAGACTGTGTAGAGCAATGAGGGTGTTAAGATTTCTTTTTTTCTGTTTTAAGAGCCTAAATTCTGCTCTCGCTTAAACTTGTATAAACCCAAGTGGATTCTGTCGCCCTGAGTGAATCTCGTAGTCACTCAGAGTCCTGTAAATCTGATGTAATGCACTGGCTTACATGAAATTAAATGGACAGGCGTAACAGAAACGGGAATCCGACCCAATGAGTTTAGTATTCTTTTAGCTTATTTGTAACAACAGTGAAACAAAATGAGCTGCAGACACAGAGCATAGGCTTTGAGTACCGTCCTGGGTGAATGAAAGCTCAGTTCTTGATAAGTGTGCTGTAAGCTGTAGTTAGATCTTTTAGTTACTTAAAAACGTATTTGGTAGAGTGAACTATTTGAGACCGAGCAAACATGAGTTGCAGTGGTTGATTAGTTGCAACTATTTGCTCTAATCACAAAAGGCAACCTCAAACAGCCAGAGGTCCAAAGGAGTAATTATTATCTTCCCCTCCATTTAAGAAATGGGTTCAAGTGTTTGGAGCTGCAAAAATTTTAAGAACTTGCCAAAAATAAAATGAAAACTATCACTTAGCTCCCATTGCTGCCTTTGTGGCAGAGGAAGCTGTTCTGTATTTTTTGCTCAGGGGGATGGAATGTAGGTTATAATGTTTACTTGGGCTCCAAGTGTGACAGCTGTTTACCTCTTCATCTGGTAATTGAAAGATTTCCTTTTAAATTAGAGCTGCCGTAGTCAAAGAATGGAGTAAAAGTTGCATTCAGTTCCCAGGCAAAAATATAGCACTGATAATTCTGAAAGAGGTATTTCCAGCTTAGTTCTTCGATCATTTCCAAAAACGTAACACTGTGTGTTGCTAAAATAGGAATGCAAACAAGAAAGGGAGGAGGGGTTGTATGTGTGAAACCGTTTTATTCCCTTTTGCATCAGTTTTGTTCCTGCCTGGGGTAAATCTCCTGTTTAAACGTGCAGAATCGGTCCCTGTGAGTAACAAGGACTAAGTAACATTACTGAAGTGCTCAGTATTCAAGGAAGTTTAATTTTTATCTCTTGAAAAACAAAAAAGTATTTGAGAAGTGAACCTGAAAAGGATTTCTGAGCAAGAATTTTCACAATTTGGTATTTAAGGTGGTTTTGGTTTGGTTTGGTTTTTTTTTTTTAAATGCAAGTCATAGGTGCGTTTGAATTAAGTAGCAAAATAGGTAATAACAGGAATTACACTGGGGATGAATTTGTGGCCATAATTATTCTATTATGGCACATGGGACACTTTAACCTTTCTTTATAGATACTAAGAATTTTTAAATCGGTGGCAATATCAGAAGTACTCAACAATTTTCTAGTGTCCCTTAAAAAAACCCACCTCTTCAACTGCATTATATTGACCCATGAGGTTGTTTTCTTCAATACCCTGATTCAGATGGAGCAACTTTCTATTTTATTGTTCTTTTCCCAGGACCATTATCACGGTTACTCACTAGTCTTTTTGTAAGCGCAGAGTTAAAAATGCAGAAAGGTGAAAGTTTTATCTTCTCTTGATGATGTGGAGGAGCTCTTTGTGTCTTCTGCTACAGTGGGTTACCTGAAGTGTCATCACCAAAGTCGTTACTCCTTTTAATTACATTCCTCATTTTGATGTTGTCCAGAAATTATTCTCTCTTTTTTTCCCTCCTCCAAATAATACCATTATTAAAATGCATGCCTAAGAAGATACCTAGAGAGCAACAAAACTGTGTCTCTCTCCTGTTCAGTATTTGGAAATCAGTAGACTAGATCTGGGCGTACGTTTTGGGTGGGGAGGAGAACAGGGCAGTGCAGGCAGAGAGGCTATGCTGATCCCGGGTGGCAGACCGGAGGGTCGCGGGGCCTCAGCCAGGGAGTTTCCCTCTATTGAATCATGGTTTAATTATAAACCTGATCATGGTATTTGTTTAAAACTTAAAATTTTTATGCAAAAAAATCCTTGTGAATTGCAGTCACTGATCTAGAGCAGGAAGCGAGTGTATGTACCTGTGTTTCTTGTGGAGGATGGGGCTGTGAAATCTAAAGGGCCTTATTTAATCTTGCATGAGAATACTCAGCAGCACGTAGCAGCAAATTGTCTCAGTCTCTGCATACCAGAAGTGATTCAGCTGTAAGCAGCAAAAGAGGGGCTTGCTTAGGTGTAGATAATATTGAAATCTGGACCAGTAAAAAGCCTTTCAAATTAACTTTTTTACCAAAGTCCAGGGTTTGATCAATGCGATTGCTTGCACTGCAAAACGAGCATTTATGAGTATCATGTCTGGGTTTTTTAATTCAGCGGATTATTCACATCTGTTAGGTGAGAATTACAGAGTGCTGAAATAATGTATTCTTGTGTTTTAGATCTATCACTGCCAAGGGCTACTGAATAGTAAGTATCAACATCTGTGTTACTTCTTCTTTGAGTTTTCCGATTAAATGTGTCTAAACATTTCAGCTCCTACTGGAAATCAAAATAAAAGTAGTTTCAAGCCAGTGTGATGTAGGATTTCAGGGAAACATACTAAGAGCAAACATTAGTTAGGGGACTGCAGGTGCAATTAGCCCTAAATAACATTAACCTAGTGTTGCAATTTGTATTATTGTAAGGACGTTAGGCTCTTGAAACTGTAAATAATGGAGTAAATATAAATAAAGGTACCTGTATTTTGACAGTGATGTTCCACCTCTCGTTCCCTGCATACACAAAAATCATTCAAATACCTTTTCTTTCTCTGACAAAAATATTCATTAAAAACATTTCACTGTGCTGCCTTTTAATATAGTGTGGGCATTCAACCTGCGCAGGAAGCTTCCTGGAACCACACAAATACTGTGTAATTATCTTGTGGCTCCCTGCTGGCTGCTGCATATTCCAAGCACAAAGTGAGCAGCACATTTCTAGAGCCTGACTTCTGTCTTCATTGTCCCTGCTTGGAATATGAAGCTCCACTTCATTATAGCAGACCTGATCAAACTTGATAGATTTAGCCATTATTCTTGACTGTGTCAACTTTCTACAGCTTTTTTTTTTTTTTTCTTTTTTCTTTCCTTGGGCTCTTTTGTTTTGCCACCCAGGGAATGCATCTTATTTCTAGGCACTCTGCCTCTCTCTGCCTTTCTCTCTCGCTCTGTCTCTCTCCTTCCCCCCCCCCCGCCCCAAACAAACCAAGGTTTCAGCAAATAATGCTTCTTGTGCATCATGTGATTCAAAGAAAATAAGGCTTGCAATTTTTTCTCAATTGTCCTTTATGGTTTTTATTGACTATTTTTTTTCAGTTTGTTTCTATAAAAAAAATTATACTGCAATATTGACATACAATACAGAAAAGCTTTGAAAATCCTTATTTTCTGTTAGTAGTACAATAAATTTAGCATTGTGAGGATTTTTTGTCTCGTTTATGACAACTTTCAAGTAGCACTTCAGAGTTCATATTTTCAAGGATGATTCAGACAAATGTATCTTATCAAATTTTATAAATCATTACTTCGTTTATTTAACCTAGAGACATATTGCCACATTTTCTTTGCAACAGGCATTAGATCATTCTTTGGGCAAATACAGATGTTAATACAACTGGTTTACCATAACAGATTGCTTTGTAGTTTTTGAGAGTTGCTATGCAACAATAGAGAAATACGGTGCAGCTCGAACTGATTTTTAAAGTACTGGGTAAAATATGGAGCATTTTCATAGGTAGCCTAACACACATCCCTTAAATTGCTGCAAAACGAGGTTAGCCCATAGGTGAGAAATTTGCTCCCGAATTTGTAAGACTTACCCAGGGTCAACCCATCTTTACTGTCATTAACGAACATCATGAATGCAGCGATGAAGCTTTTTCAAGCTTTACATTTGATCTGTAGTGTTTGTTATATTGGTATGGAAATTTCACAGGCATAATAAATGTGGAAAAGTGCTTTATAATTAATTTTGCTTATTAAATAGCAGTTACGGATTGTTACAACTTTAGAAAGAGATCAGGCTTCTCTCCTTTTGTTTCTCTCTTGGTTACAGATTAAAAGGTAAAGGATGTCTTATAATTTCCAACAAGTTTATGGAAAGATTCTTACTGAGGTATTTAAATGCTGCTAAACAATATACTGTTAGGAATTGGTATGACTTAAATTTAGTGTTATGCTTTTTAAATTAAAAAATCATTATTTTTTAGAGTGCCATTTTCAGTCTCACCAAAAGCTTCTCGGCATCTTAAAATGTAAATTGCAGAGAAGCAACACAAAGGATAAAGAGAAGATTTTGAAGGCAATCACAGTGATCACTTAATTCAGTCTCTGCATATCCACTTGGCATAAGGTAATTAGAGTGCCACATTGCTGTAAAGACAGAAAGCTTAGGGTACCATTCTGACTCACCCAGACGATAATACATGATTAGAAGTCAGTGACAGATCACAACTGCTGAATGACCCACCAAGGTCTTATCAAGGGCAAATCGCATAATTAGCATGCACTTCGCTGGCAGAGGAGTACAGTGCTATTGTTCTGGCACAATCAAATTAGCCCAGCCAATGAGGTCACTGTTCCGTGACCTTAAAGACATTTTGTGGTTTATTTTTTTTACCACATAACAAAAAAAAAAAAAAAAAAGGAAAAAAAGAAAAAAAAAAAAACCACCCTGCTTTAAACTGAGCTGAAGTTCTTGCCGACACTGAAAATATCCATTACGAAGGCATTTTTGGAACACACTCTGCCAACTCCTTAGTTCATCATGTATGGAATAAAGGAGTCGACTAATGCAGTCTGACCCTGGGGGACACATATGTAATGGAGCCACTTTGACGGAAATTCAAGCATCTAGCGAGGCCTGGAGCTCATTTGCCCTGAATGCATCTCTGGCATCATGCACAAAACAGGGGAGGGGGAGCCTTCATGCAAACACAAAATCTTTCCTTCATTATGATAATTAGCACAATTATCTTGATTTGCTCATTTTATCTGTATTTTCCCCAAGGTTTGGCCATTTTGTTTGTCTCCTCACCGCTCCTCCTGAACAGGGCTCTCAGCTGATAGCAAGAGTCGTTGGGGATGGTAGCCACCAACAATAGTTGAGGCATGCCATCCGTGGCACAGCACTGCAGTGTGGTGTCGCTAAACCAAACACACACAAGGAGCTTTTCCTTTCCTACCCTGGAAGACCTGTTCTGGCTCACTGGGTTAGTGAAGAAGTACAACCTCCCTGTTCACAACGTGATTCTCCAAAGCAGTCGGAGCCATTAATGCTTGGGTTTTAGTTAAATTTGGAATTGTTGGGATAAATGTGGGGATTTTTGCCTTTGTTCTCCAAACAGGAATGCATCTTTGAGTTGGTGTGCATGCTTGTTAATATGCATGGTATATAGGAAAGCCATTGTAACTTTTAGGAAAAGTGAGAGCGTAGCCTTTCTTTGTATTCTCTTCCATTAGCCTGCACATATTTGGGCTGCATATCCCAACCTCTCCCAGATAATTGGATCAAAAAGGCCTGTAATGAATTGTCTCTGTCATGTCTGGGCCTCTGTCACTGCTTCTTTTTCTTTTTCTTTTTCTTTTTTCTTTTTTTTTTTTTTTAAGGCTGGGTTAAGTTAACTCAAGATAGGAACTCTAAAATGTTTATATTTCATGAATTTAAAGATGAGCTTTCATGTTCAGTCAAAAGGGAAATGAAAGCACAACATTCAAATAGCTCCCTTTCTTTTCAAGGGTTTGGTCCTAGGTCTTTTTCAGATATGAGAGGTGTTACATGTGGTATTCATGCATGACAGGCTCTTTTCAGCCCTCCTCCTCATTAATACTACATCACTACCTACATTAATACTGCTTGTGACATCATGACGATTCTCACAACAAGCAGTAATGATGTTACAAACGGAGAACTATGACCTTGTAGTTTAGCACACAGGAGAAGAGGTTGCAAAGATGGGATCGACTATTTGCAATGTTTTTTTCTGTTATAATTAGTCATCATGGAGAGAAAAGCAGGTAATAAAGGCTAAACCGATGCATGCTTAAATAATATCTTTTCAGTGTCTTACTGAAAGTTCACCTTTGAGCCAATTAAATAATTCCAGTTGTAACTTGGCTTCCTACGTACTACTTCTGCTTTATGCTGCTGGTGCTGCAATGGCCATAGCCTTAATCAACAGCTTTGTGATCCTTCCCGGTTCCCAAATACATTTTTATTGATAAAAAACCCAAAGGTTCTTTTACCAACTTATGGTTTGTAGATAAAATACAAGAATTTGTTAAAGGAGGGAATTCAAATTAAAGATCAGTGAGTCAGGCTCTTCCCTAAGAATTAATTCTGACAATACCTTCCATTTATTGTAAATACCTAGGCTGAGTCTGGGAAGTGTGTGCCATTGAAACTTTTCCTTGTCTGGCAGAAAGCTTATTTCTAAAGGTCTCGTTGATTGTGCAAACACAGGAACATTTTCTTTCCTGGAGAATTAATATTGACTGTGTATAGAGCGACAGCAGTACTCCATCTATCCACAAAATCATATAAACATATATAATTACTCTGAAAATCTCATCTATTTCTGGATACTTAGTCCATGTGATAACTTCTGTTTCACTGCATAAAATGATAAATTATATACAAAGAAGCAATTATGGTTGTTCTTGAATTCAAAAGAGGTAGAAATGTACACTTTGTAAATATAGACCTACTTTTCCTAAAAGGCATTTATTTCTCCAATTTTAAAACAGCGTGTGTTTGTATATGGATGAGTGTCAGCGTGTGGATGTTTACCTGTCTGTGCAGAAATAAAATGAAAAACTGTGTCTTTGTATATACTGCGTGTGTAGATGTACGTATAAGCATATAATAATTCACAGTCCCATAAGCTCTTGGTGGACATTCCTGCCTCAGTCGCTCAGCCCCCACCATGAAAGTCCCCTAACAAACAGGATTAAAATTCACTCCTTTCAACCATCCTAGGCATTTATTCCTTCCTTTTCATTGAGCTACATTTGTCTGATTTAACAAGATAAGATTTGAGTGCTGATGCAGCCCGTTGTTAATGCAGCAGCCGCATCTACCATGCCATCGACACTATGCATCAGAGGGATGCATAAATCAGGTATTCAAAAAAAATTAGATATGCAGCACACCAGTTTTATAGTCCCAGCCTCAGAAATTGAAATGGCCCGGATTAATGTATTATATCTTACACACTGTCCGAGTGAATCAACTTTAATATATTGAACAGATTCGCAGAACAAGACTTTGTTATCTAAGGAGCACTCGGAAGAAGGAATTGACCTGAGGATTTGATTTGGTTCAGGTAGTTCATGTTGTACAGCAGCATTTGAATAGTTTCACATAAAAATAAAATTTGTATCAGAAATATTTCACATCATCCTGGGCTTGTTCATATTGAAGCTTTGCAGTGGGGCAATATTACAGAAACAACGTCCAGCGAAAAGATGATTTTAACCTTTGCTTCAGACATGTCAAAACAATATAATGTAATTTTAATGCAAACTGCCGTTTCCTAGCAGAGGCCCTTCCCCACACTGACTTTAACTAGTTTAGGTTTATACTGAAAATGAAAAGCCCATTGAATTTCATATAGGATGGAAACACGACAATTTACACCAATCTGCTCCCAGAGTGTACGTTCTGTTTGAAGCCATGCGGGGAGACGGTTTTGCCGTATTCTCTATTGACAACCCATAAAACAACTTTACCTGCATAATCAAGGACAGATGAACGTGAACATGGCAGGGTGGTGTCCCTGCTTTTATTTTGAATTACTGTTAGTATTAGGGCAGAGTTTGGATGGACATTTTCTTATTGAAAATAAGACAAAATCCTGATTGAGTAAAATGAGGTGTAAAAAGGTGTCAGAGGTAGCATGGAAGGGCTGTGAAGCATGTTTGCAGTGATGTTTGTTTTGCTTATTCCTTCCTCTGAATTATCTAGTTACTGGGTAATTTGCTAGTAGTTAACAGCAGATGTATTGTTAAGTGAGTGGTTTTTTAGCTCCTCTTAGTTGTTGCCCTCTATACAAAAACCAGAATGGGTTTTACTGGGTTGAGGCACCTTGTGCAAAGATATAAGGAGGAAATCGGCTGGGTACAGACACTCCCTTTCCACCCAGAGCTGTTCTTTGTGGGGACGTACATAAAGGGAAAGGAGGATAGCTTAGTGCTTCTTCACACTTTCAATGAGTGATTAGAAAGTGCTTACACCTGTAATTGTGCCGTGCTAATTAGCACTGACAGGAAATGCCATAATCTGAGTGTCCACTAGGTACCCTGAAGGGCACTGGGCAGATTTTCTTGGCATTTGTGCTCCTAGAGATGCAAAAGATGCCGAACAGGATTTTAAAATACATTGGCATCTAACTCTCCTTGAAATCGATAGGAGTTAGGGGCTTTTCAGACATCCGCTGCCTCTAAAATATGGTCAGGGAGGACTGGAGTCTTTTAAGCCTGCCCTTTTAGAGCATTTTATGTCAACCTATTTGTGCTGTTCACAAGATAGATGTTTACACAGATGAGGGCAGACTGTGGCTGATCTAATGTCCTTATAGAATAGCACAGACTATAGGAACCTTCTCGTTAGATTGTAAAAAGAGTGGAAGTCTGGGATAAGGAGGTGAACGTGTTGTTGACTTACCCCATAGGAAAGCAATTAACAGTGTGGGAGAAGCCAAGCCAAGCCTTGGCCCTTCTTTTAGGCTGGCCAGTGGATCGCTCTAATGCCATGGGACAGTGAACACAAGGGGAGCGGGTGGGGATGGGTGTGGTATTTTCTGAGTCCTTTGCATTTCTTTGAGGCCATTCTAGGCGCTGGACAATTTGCATGTTTTTAGCTTTGTCCAGAAGATACAAACCAGCCTGATTGAATTTCCCAGCCTTTATTTGATTTTATTTTCCATAGCAAATGTTATAATTTACAGTAATGTAATGGGAAAAGAATTCTGTTGCCTTTTTCAACTTGAAAGCAGTATAATAACAAATTAGGGGAGGTTCATTTTCTTTTTCACCATTCAACACCACCCCACCCCCATTCCTGCCCCAGCCACTTTATATGAGTTATTGGTCTTTCTTCATTAGGCCTGGTCAAACTTTGTCTATCTATACTGATATAGTGACAGATATTATTATCAAATTAACATTTATTGTGTTCTGCCAGAAAGGATGATTTTTCCAGAAAACCTCGGGGTCACGCAGCCTGGAAGAGAAATCTTCGTTTATCAACAAATTCACCATCCTGTTGTATATAAATAATCATGTGTAATTGACATTAAAGGTGCACAGGAATCCAAAGTTAAAATCTTGTAATTTTAAGATATGTTTATATTTATCCTTAATTCTGGGTGATTGGGCTGTTTTGATCAGCGCGTTCCTCTTCCCCATGCAAACTATTCATCTTCATCAAATGGTCTAAACGTAAACTCAGATTCTTTAGTGAGCAGGAAGGACCCAGCTATGTACTTCAATGCTTTGTTGACCTGACAGCTGAATCATCCTGGCTTTTGTTATGCAAATCTCTCTGTCCTACAAAGAGTAGCTCTCTTTAAAACTTTTCTTCTTTTTTGTTAATTCATTTTTTTTTTTTACACTAAGAAAATCAGAAATCATTGATTTTACAAAATCGTATTAGAAACTTGTAAATCAGTGTAATTGTGGAAATATCCAATAGAATTCATGCCACTGCTAAACCATTCAGACAATTAGGAGAACATTTTATAACCAAGTCACAGTTATTCCAATGCATTAAGTATAACTCTTTAATGTTGCAGAGTCTGTGTCTTCCATCTGTTCCATCAATTAAACCGTACATTGATCTATGAAGTTACTAGCATCAGCCAAAGTCCCAAATAGAGCTGTTTTGCCACCAAAGGAAACCCTACATTTACCATAAACAATAATGTAACTTCTATTACAGACCCCCCAAAAATAATTTTTCATATTTCTATAAACTTTTCTTTTGTTGCAAAATTATATTTGAGCATTGTGTGCTTTAGCAAAGAGACTTAGAAAAAGGTTGGGGAGTGCTTTTACCCTCTGTGCTGTTGCAAGAGTACCTGGGCTTTTGTGGATGAAAAATCACCAGAGAAACAGTTGACAGAACTGGCGTTCCCTTTATCCTGGTTAAACTGGTGAGTCTCCTTGGCTGTTTCTAGCTGTCATCACCAAGTACAACAGTGAGCTATGGAGGCTGTTCACAGCACAGGAAGTTTCAGCTAATTAAGAGAGTCTCCTCATCAACTTTAAACTCATCAACTCTAAAATGGCCCCATTGCTCATGGAAAGAGGTGACAGTGGTGTAACCACTACAGTCTTTAAACAGGTCTGAAGCTCCTTTGGTAGTAGATATTTCTGCTGGTCAGTGAGGAGCGAACCAAGTTTTTAGTGTAGCCATCCAGGGAAACCGGTGATGGTCATTCTTGTCTACTTGTTTTCTCATTTAATTACAATTTGGGAATGCTACAGCTAATAAGACTTACAAGTAAGAAAAATGTGGATGAGAAGAGGCAACAAAATGGCAAGGAAGTGTGCCTTCTGACAAAGTTAGAGATGGCAGTAGTTTGCCATTGTCCATTTTGCTCGCTAGGAGACTCTTGTCAGAGCGGACACATCTAGTGGATTTTGGAGACTGCGGATAGTTACGACAATAGACAGATCTCTGGCTGTAGGTAAGGGAGCAGTTATTGGTGCTGGCACAGTCTTAGGAATTTCCTTTTGACAATAGGCTTGATCTCTTTAATAGATTGAACTTTAACTGAATGACTTTCATCCAAATGCCTATTTCTTCCCAGGGCTGGGAAAGTGAAGGAATCGCTCTAAGCATAGGGAAAGGCATGCTGATAATAATATGGCAACTGCCCCTTTCAGGGTTGTCAAACAAGATGGGTGACAAGGTTATCTTTGTTGGATCAGAAAGCAGAAATCTCTTGACAAGAAACAGCGTTGCAGTGCTTTGAGAACTCCGCAACAGGAAGAAGCAGAAGTGTTACCAAATAGTCCTTTTCATGGTGTAGTGAATAACTTGTCCCTTTTTCTTATTAAACGCCTTTCCGAGTTGAGGGTCTCCAAGTCTTTCAGGATGAGCTTGTCCTTAGCCATGCTTTTATCTTGGCTAGGTGTTTGTGCTTGACACACACATAAAATTTCATTAAATGACTCTACGGGTCAATTTTTCAAGCCACATTGTCTGCGTCTTTCCTTACAGACGCCTTTATCAAAGTTCAAGAGTTTTGTGCAAAGTTAGCTCTTGCCCCGTCTCGATATTAGATTCCTGGAATCTCATTCTCTCTACTTACTGTTGGAGAACTCCCTTTTTCTCTTTTCTTGTTGAATTCTTCTCAAACACGATAGCTTTCCTAAGGTTTTAGTCCCAAAGCAGTCTAACTGGTCAAGAGAGGATTTGGCTGCCTATCCAATCATCCTTTTTCAGTTGTAAAACTTGCACTAGTTACTAGGCAATTTTGAGGACCCTCAGTTTCCAGTGTATTGCAGCTGTTACTAGTGCAAGTAATAAACTTGATGCCACTTTCTTGGCTTTCATTCTCTGCGATGACGTAAGGAGTCAAGAGTTCTCATTACTTGTGGATACCTTAGATTTACAGCTATGTGGCAAATATATATTACCAAAGGTAAGTGTCTTGTAAAATAACATTCTGTATGTATGACTAACTCCTCTTAGAAAGAGAACAGAAAAAAAGCCTTAATCTGTCACACTACCTATTACCTTCACATTTTGGATTTGAATCTAACCTGTGCTACCTTTCTTCCTTGCTTAGATGGAAGACTGGCAGACAGCAATGGGGACAAAAACACTGAGTGATGAGAAAGTTAGTGGCAGGCTGAAAAGTTGCATATAGATACCCAATTCCCAGTATGCTGCACAGCAGGGCACTGGTATCAAAAGCTTGTTTGTGGGGTAAACAGTTTAAGGGAAGATACTGAAACTGGCATCCCTTGAGGTAAAGGAAAGAGTGTGCAGCAGTACCATTGTTGCAGGTGCTTATTTTGAAAAACAAAAAACATAAGTAGTAATGGGTTAGAATTAAGCAACCATTTTCAAAATTGCTTTTATGAAACACATATAGCAATAAAAAGTATCTTTGTGTTATAGATTGACTATTTATCCATCCTTTGATATATCAAGTAAATTGCAGTTCAGGTGGTTCATGATCGCTCGATAGAGGTGCTTGTACAGATATATACTCTTAACATGAGCAAATGTACATCCGAACACTTCCTTAAATTTCATATTCTTTGCTCTTTAAAAAAAAAAGTTGGTGAACAAATGACCCTATTTGAGAGACAACTGGATGTTGGTGCGGTATGCTCTTTCCCCGGTTTCCCTTTTCCTTGAAGAAATAACCTTCCCTTGCAGTGCTGCCCTGTTTTCTTACTCACTTTCATTCCCAGTAGTTTACACGTCCATGGCATCCAAAACACTGCACTTGCCTTATGGTGCTCTTTCTTTTTCTCCTTCTTTTATATATTTATATTTATATTTATATTTATATTTATATTTATATTTATATCTATATTTATATTTATATTTATATTTATTCTGGGCTGGAGCAGTATTTCTGCATTTTTGCCTGCCTTGGTTCCCAGACATTGTAATTGCTACTAGTTCCTAGTAGCAACAGGATCCAAAGAATTGGAATGTTATTGTGGTTTGCCTTATGTAGTCAGATTTTATTTGGGAGTAATGCACAGTTTGAAATGTTTGTTAAAAATATATATATATCCCTGTAACACTATCCTGTAATACTTTAACACTGGCCACAAAACAGGGCAACACAGGGAGGAAAAATGTAGGTGCACATTCCATTTCAAGTTTTAGACCTCCTCCCCTCCTTTGCAGTTACATGTAAAATGAAAGTGTGGAGTGATATTCTGAATCTAAAAGCTTGTGTAATTTATTCCATGCCCACTGTGGTTTTTTTTTTTCAATATGTACTTTTAATTTCTTTATCAATCTATCTTTAAGAACACCTCTAGTAGAAAATTCTAAACCTCTTCTTTATCAAGCCTTATTTCTTAAGTTATTTACGACATTTTAATGAGGAGATAATTCAGTTAAGCCATTTTTAAAAAGTGTGCCTGGGATGTATAGAATGTCAAAACATCTCTGAGATTTTGCATTGATTTCTGCAGTGCTTTTGAAGGATATCATCTAATGATATGAATCAGTATTCTCAAAATATTCACTGCAGGTGCAAGATTAAAACTCAAATAGAAACTCATGGACAGTAAAGAGTAAATCAGAGACATTCAGCTATGAAAACGCAAAGCAGCTACTGTGTCGGAGACATTAGGCCCCTGGTAGTCAGTTGTGAACCACTGCCTCATCACAAAGCAGATTATCTAAAATAGGCCAGGTGAAAAGTGGCCTGAAAAGTACTTTTGCCCATAAAGGGAGTGCTCTAAGGTATCTAGTTTAGATGTGGGTTTGCAGGGAATGGGTGCTGCCACGAGGGAGATGAATCCTACACCCTTAGTTAGGATTCATACTGATGGGAAAAAATATGCTGTGCTGATTATATAGTTTATGAGTTCAGATGGTGGGTAGGGAGAAAGTTAAATAATATACTGTGTGGGTAAAGTGTGGTTCAGAACAGTGCGTATTCTGTGGTTCAAGGAGTTGTAAAGGTGGAGGTGCCTACGCAGCTAGATCTGGGGAGTCTCACATCATCCTCATTTCTTTTTTTTTTTTTTTTTTCTTTTTTTTGAAGTTTTCACTGAATCTGATGGTGGTGTTGTGTTTCAGGGAGTCAGTAAGATCAATTTTATAGTGATTTAAAAACTGAATAATTCGGAAGGGCGACAATCTAGGCAGATGAAGAGCCTTTTTTGCTGGAGGACATAATTTTTCAGGTTTACAGAAAAGGCAGGTTGATATGGTGACATTATTACTGCAGTGCACAAGCAGGTTAGCATATACGATTAGTGTTCCTGCACAGAATTCTCACCCAGCTGTCATTCACCCTTCAAGTGAGACGAGGACAGGACATTTTAAAGTTGCAAAGAAAGAGAGGCGAAATCCTGTTACAACTTCCAGCTGTGCCTTTGGGGAAAGCACTGTTCATTATTTCTTGATGCTTTTTAGGGTTTTATATCATGTCATTCACTGTTTTGTGGATTAATATTTAAGTATGTATCCACCATTGGTTGTGTCTTTCCAATACCAGCTTTTCTTCTGGCAACTTTGTAAGTATATCTTTATGTCTTATTTAAGAAGGGATCTTCCCCACCTGCCCCAGGTGTTTGTGAGAGCACCTGGCTTTAGGGAACCTCAGTAGTGCTTTAAGAGTATGAGCTACTTTGTTGTACCTATTTCATAACAGTGCACAAAGTAAAATCTCAGGCACAGTTCTCCAGGTTTTTAGCCTGCCTGACACTGGCGTGGGTATGGACTGTACGGTACGTATGCTTTACCGCTGTGCCTGAGCCTCCAAGTTATAAAGTAGTATGTTTGCTTCTGGTCAAAGATACAATATTATGACAAATGTAGATATGAAACTAGCTTTTCACTTGCTAAAACTGGAACTGGATCTAGAGAGAGTTGTCCTGCAGTTTAAGGTAAACAAAAAGTTTTGTTGCTGTTACTGCTGTTGTTACTAAATTGGGAACCTAAGCTGTGCTATTTCCTGTTCTTTTTTATAATTTATAATCTCCTCAAAGAATTGTCTGTAACAGGTGGGGTAAGGATGAACCCTCCATTATTTAGGTAATTTACAGACCTGTCCAGCATCACGGTGTATCAGATTGCTTCTTGCTTTCTTAGAAATTAGTGAGTTCATCAAAACAGAAAGTTTGCAACTTGTATATCTGACGTATTAATTAATGCTTATTGAAGTAGAGTGTATGTGTCGTTAATTTTCTTACAGCATTTTTCAGAATGAGGGTAGTTGTGATTCAGCATTTCATCTATTTACAATTTATTGGGTTTAGAGGCATAATTTACATCTTTAGTAGTATGTTGTTATACATGCTATTGTTCCATATACTGTAATCTCTTTGTGGCTGGAACCCAAAGGAAGTCATGGAACAGGGATGGAAATTAGATACCTACCCTTGACTTGGGGAGAAAAAAATGTTGTGACTGTTCCTCCTTCGTAATGTTGCTCCCCAGATGGCAGAGCCCCCACCCCTTCTTACAGTGGTCTGACGTTCATCATCTGCTCCCTTGCCAGGGCTGAGGCTGTCCTGTGCTCCTTTTCACCTAGTCAAAAGATGTCTTCATTTAGAAGTTACGGCTATAAGTAGGCAGGACGTGCTTGTGGCAGCGTGGGTGACAACAGCAAGGTAGTCACAGCCACGTGGTGTTCAGCACAGGCTAAATCTGAAAACATTTATCTAGCTTATTGATCTTTTTTCATACTATGTTGAATTTTGTACTGATACAGCCCCATTGTCTATGTGAGTGACAGGTATCCCTTTGAGTAGAAATGTTCCTCAAAATGTTTACAGGTGTTCAGTCATTAAGAATGTATTCAGGAACAAATTAGAACAACCTGTATGTATGGTTGTTACTAAACAAAATCCAGATTCCCTTTCCTCAAGACATACGGCAATTTGAACAAATAACATCATATTCTTAAGCAGTGTATCATTTTCCTGCTTATCAACTGTGATGAGGTATGAGTTTAAGCAAAAAAAGAAAGGGAAAGAATGGTGATATGTCCATGAAAATCATGACATTAATAACGTAGAATATGATCAAAAGAATACAAATACCATCAAATACGTACACTAGTGATGGGATTGGTGTGAGTGAAGTAAATATTTCAAGTCTTCCTATTTGCATGTCCTGTCATTTTTGTGTTCAGAGATTTTGATAGTAAATAAAGCCGCAGTAAAATTTAATATGAATGTAAATCTGGATATGGTAGCCTTGCAGTGATTGTGAAAAGCAAAGGTTTTAGTATAATGCTTTCCAAATGAATGTTTCTAACCAAGGAGATTTTGAGCACAAATTCTAAAATTTCATTAAGTAACAGCCATATACTTAATACACTTGGTCTAGCAGAAATTGGTAATAATCATCTCTAAATCCATACGTGGTAAAAATGTAAAGTTTATGGCTAGTAAGTACCAGAAGAGAGTTTTCTGTCAAGTGCTAATGATAAACCTGCTGCATGTAAAAACTACGCAAGGACAGTGCCTCTTTAACAGGGACTACTATTTGTGCTCCATGGAGCTTTGCAGTATTAGTAAAGCAGCATGAAAGAGTTGATTTTCATTTTATGTTGTGCTTGTGAGGCATTAACATGATGTTCTAACACTTGTAAATGAATACAGCTCTTGCCTAATCTGTCATTTTAATGCCTTATAGATTTTATTTCACTCTGTGTTGTACCAGATTCTCAATAATAATAATCAACTGCTTTGTTGTTCTCTTGCAGAAATTAAATTTCTGTAGTGAGTGTGCAACTAATAAAAGATGTTGCTTGAGGAAACAAAAAATAAATATGATGAATCATAAAAGTTGTATGTAGGGGGTTGCTCATATATGAAAGACAATTACTGAACCAGTGGTAAATTCATCTGATTCTCATATTGTCAACAGCTTAATAACTCTCACAAAGGGTTTAACCGTAGTAGCTTTGTCTATAGTGCTGTCTGTAATCACAAATGGGAACCCCATAGACACTGATACATATAAGAGCTAGATGTGTGGGTGCACGTGTGTGTGTATATATATAGTATTTTTAAAGGCTATTGATATTTTCATGGCACGTTCTTTTCAGAACCTGAGGAACTCTGCTCCTGTACTGACTTTGCTACTTCTCTAAGTGTAACCACTTCCTTGTCACAGTTAGCTGTGTGGTAAAGCACTTCAGAGGGATGTTCAGGAGCCAGATTAGCGGAGTAGTTCTCAGTGCGTTGGTTAAACGGTGACCCTCACATAGAGTGCAAGAATGCATTGTTTGCAACAAGTGTGTAACAGACAGCCCTACCTGGCTAACTACTCACGAGCTTATTTGTAGTCATTTCTAAACATGACTTCCAACAATATTAAATACAGGTTAGCCTTTGGCTTCACCCCTGAAAAAGCACAGCGAAAGAAAAGTAGTATAAAAAAATTTTCGTACAAATTCACGTCTCTGAGATGCTCCTCTTGGATTTTGTTGGGGTCTCCTTACTCTTTAAGAAATATAGTTCAGTACAAAATAGTGTGTGTGACTGTAGGTAGGTATATAGATCAGATGTTGGAATAAAACAGATGTAATATCAGGTCCATTTACTGCCTGATATCCACTGTTTTCTCCTTGAGGTCTTACAAACACAGGTGAAAGGTAACCATACTATCCACTTCATATTTTAAATCCCTTCTTTCTTAACATAAGTGGCTGTGTACTGAATAAGGCAACAGGGAACCAGGCTTTTAGCCAGCATAATATATGTATAAAAGCATACACTTACTTTTTGGTGTTACCTGCTTCTGGGGTAGCCTCATCTTTTGGCTTCTACTTGACAATGTGGCTGCTAATTTTACTATGAAGTAGTCAGAGTATTGTAATTTCTTCTATTTGCTGAAGTATGTGCAAAAGGATACAAACAATCTTTTATGGGAGTGCAGGGGAGTTAATAGGGGTGTTTAAGGCTCAATTCCTAAACCAGTTTTGCATCCAACAGTTCCCATTAGGCATCAGAATGAAATAATGGAAGTTCCCAAACAGCTCAGTTTCATTTTAGTAGGAACTGCAGGATACACAGCACTTTTAAAAACTTTGTTACTTTTTTTCCCCAAAAGGAACTTGAGCTCCCCTAAATAACTAGCTACTGCTGAGGAGACTGAGTACCTCTGGGGATCTGGACTATCATCAGCTTTGATCTTACCTGTGATACTGCAGCAAGGAGGGTCATTAAGCAGAGCGTTGATCATTCCAAGAGCATTTATATTGCTATTGCCAATTTCTTATCTGGACCTGAATCCGGTGCTGTTGATGAAGAATGGGGCTGCACAGGGGCAGAACTTCTTTCCGTCCTATAATACAGAGTATGGACTTATGTATCTAAGTGACGACAACAACCATGTAGCAATGTCTCTTAGCAATACTAACAGTAACCCTCAAGATTTTATTTTCAGTTTTTCCTGGTTCTTGAGCAGACTTTGCTAGCAACCAGAGCCAGAAGAAAATCTGAAGGTTGTCTTCTGTCATGGAAGAGACCATATTTGGTAATGATTTAAACTTTGGATACAAACACGGAAATTACTTTTTTTTTTTGTTCACTGTTAAATGGCATGTGATGCCATTATATTGATTTTTTCTTATGTTGGTACAGACCTAGTGCTGCACATAGGTATGCCTGCCAAAGGACAGGCAGAGCTCAAAGACCTAAAGGAAGAACCCAGATGAAAAGAGCAGAGTTGACAGTGTGAAGCAACGGAAAACTTGTAATCGTCACAGAACACATCTACTTCAGGCTGGGAAGGACCTCAGAAGTCTTTAATCCAACGTCCTGTGTCAAGCAAGATCATCTATTAGATCAGACTAGGTTGCTCAGAGTTTTGTCGTGTTGGGTCTTGAGACGCTCCAAGGATGGAGCCTGCACAACCTCTCTGGGTAAGTTGATGCGCTGCTTGACGGCATCATGATAGAAATGTCTTGAGTGTGTAATGGAAGCAACACATGCTGCATAGTACAGGGGATTTTTGGACAAGATTGGATGTAAATGGTGACTCTAAAATCAGGCATTAGTTCCTGTGAGAGGCAACAAGGTCTGGCTGAGCAGACAGAGCACAGCCTGGGAGCCAGGAATCCCCTGTGTTTTCATTTGAGTTTTGCCTATAACTTGCTGAGCATCTTCTAGGAAGTCACTTTTACCCCTCTGTCTCAATTTCTCCATTTATAAAATGGGGATAATAATACTTACCTACCCTACGGGGTGTTGTGAGGATTAATTAGTTGTTGGTACAGCGCTTTAAAAATGTAAATAGCCATATAAATGCTGGATATTATCATTATAATGAGAAGCACACAGCACTGTAAGAAAAGAAATGGTCTCAAAATAGGTTGCATGTGCCATTATGACCCCCCACAAGAATAGCTTCTGGGGTTTATTTGAAACATCAGCAAGCATCAGACTTCCAAATCCATAGTTTGATGCTCCGTTATAGCACTTAACATTTTTTTTCCTCTTCCCAGTTATTTTTTATAGTCAGTGCAAGTTAGAAAAACAAGCCCAGGTAAACATATGTAGTGGTCCTGCTTGAATAAGCACTTACTTTTATGATGTTTATGTTAAATATATAAGGATCATTAGGAGGACAAGGTGACACAGTCAGTTATTTTGATAGCCTCGAGGCACTTCACCACTGACACCTGGTTTTGAATTCCAATTGGAAATGACCCAAATAATTGTAAAAGTATGATGTTTGTGTACCTAAAACTCACATTCCAGAAAACATTCAAAAATAGAGATGACAATGCTAGTAATCTGCACTTTGAGAACACTTTCTTAATCGTGTTGTGTAATTTAGAAACCAGTCTGGGGAAAAAAAACAAACCAGGAGGGCTCATCAGGGTTACTCTGACATACCAGAGTCGTCGGTGCCAACAACCAGAGCTCTAGTAAGTGATCTTGGCAAGTCTAGTAGAGAAGCTCCGTTGTTGGGAATGTTGAAATGCCCACCCAAGAGTAAAAAATCTGTCTTTATAACTCATTGTACAAAGTAGGACTCTCACCATTGTCATCGAAGTCACTGGGTCAGATCTGATTTCTTTCTTCCCCCCTGTATGGAATGGAAAAAAAAATGCTGTTCATAGATTTCTGTTTAATAGTGTTTGCCAGACAAAGTAGAATTTTCACAGCACAAGTTCTATAGCTCAAGAGTTGTATTCACTCGGCATTTATTTTACAGGTCTTTTATCCACCTTTTCTGGCTTTAAAAAAAAGAGAAAAAAACCCAGGGAATTTACACACTTAAAGTAAGCTTTGCAGCAAAACTGTCTTCTGGGTTTTTGTTTTTGGTTTTTTGTAGTGTTAATGAAATACCAAGAAGACATTCATAATGATCTTCAGACACAGAACTCACAAAATGAATATTAACAGCTTAAAAAATGAGAAGTATTTCACTCCAGCAGAAAATATACACTTCCTTTTCAATAAATACGGGTCCTGTCAGGTAATATTTTATAAGGAAGTGTGATGTAGTGGTATAAGCATAGGTTTGAGAGCTGAAACTATGTGCGTTCTAATTCTGCATATAAAACTGAATATGTCTGTGGCTCTGGGCCACTCACTTCACCATCTGAATTCTCTATGTGCAGCATGGAGATGTTTTTGTGTACAGCACATTGTGCAGTTGCTATAAGGTGTTGAGTTAGTTATGTCTGTAAAGATTCTGAAGGAGGAGAAGTTGGATTCCTAGTGAACAATGGGTGTAGTTTTGACACAGAATGTTCAGTAAGACTTCAAATACCATTTGTATAAGTGTACAGCGCCTGAATCTCCACAACCAACCTGGAAAATTTAAGAACGCTGGTTTTTCATAACTTTATGTTTTCTGGTTTTCTTTGCTTTTGGTTTTCTGGTTTGGGGTTTGTTTGGTTTGGTTTGGTTTTGGTTTTTTTTCTTTTTCCCAATTATAGATAATCAAGGAAATTCAGAACAGGTCCAGCTTTGAAATTCCCAGTGTGGTCTAAGGACTGTCATTATAACCAAATAGTTTTATCCGAGCTAGGATAAAGTCGCGACTTAAAATATTTTGATTTCATGTTCAACTATTTAGATAAATAGATTTTAATTTGTGTATTCTCTTTGACAAGCATCACTACATTTTACAGAGTCACAAAACAAACCAGATGGTGTGCAATGTTCAGTTCACTTTGTTGGGAAACATTCATGCCATTTACAAACCGTCCTATATGCAGGCACCAGCTCAGTTTGCTGTGAAACAGTGCTGGTAGGTGGGTTCTTAACAGGCTTAGCAAGAGAAAGAAATACAGAGAGGCTTTCCTCAGAGCACCCAAAGTTGGGCCAGAGGTGGTCGTTGTCATCCTCTAGTTGTGTTTAATACCAAGTGTTTCAGGAAAAGAAAGGTTCCTGTTCCAGGCGCATAACTTCTAATACCCCTTCCATGGGATGTAAGAGCACATGCCACTCAGCGTTGCTATTGTGTGGGAGATGCAGTCCCCTTCACCTCTCTGATAAATCTGTGCCTGATAAAATGTGTTTTGTTTTAGCATTATTTGTGTATTTTCCTCTTATATATGCTTGCTAGCCACATAAATGTCTCATGTCTTTAATTTAGCTAAGTTGTTAGCAGGGATATCTTGTGGCAGGAAGTCCTGTAGTCTATTTGTTCACTGTAAAAAAATGTTATCTGTTTTGAATTTGCTACTGTCTGATTTAATTAATTACATAATTAAGATCTTGAACAAAACAGGCTGAAAAGTTTATTTTTCTGCATGCTTTTAGGTGGCTTTGCTATGACTTACCAACACATGAGAATTAATACCCAAACAGTGCTCGGCTTCATTATGCGTTTCAGTAGAACTAGATAGCACAGAGGATCATATTATCCCTCCGCTACTATTTCTGCCTGCAAACAGTTTTGGATTCCTATGAAAAAGGAATTTTAGTTTTTCAGTGTTCTGAGCTACATTCCCCTTCTATTTAAAAAAAAGAACCTTGTAAATGTGATTCTGACTGGTTATTTTTATCTATATATGTTGATAATTATAGAATAATGATGCGTACAGGGAGTTCTGATGAAGGGTATAGAGGAATATGATTGAAGGCAGTTACAGATGGAAGTCACAGATTCCTCTTGTACGATGACAGTTTCCAAGCTCTGTATGGCAGATTTTCCTCTGGCCTAATATGTAGTTTATCATGTTTCTCTCACTTTTTGTGACTGATTTATCATTGCTTTGAGTTCTTTTTCTGAGAATGCTTACAGCACCCAGCAATGAATAAATGTAAATTATTATTTATGGTTTGTGGAAAATGACTCTGTATTTTCTTTAATTTGTTATAGTGATATGAGAGTATTTCTCTAGTGTATAAATATTTTTTTTCAAAACGTTTTGTATGGTGTATAAACCATTCCATAGGCCACTGAGTCACATTTTAAAAAGCACGGGTGCCCTTTTCAGTGGGACATAGGGAACCCATGCCTTTCAGGGTCTGTATTACAACCAGGTGAATTTGGGGTCTTGCATGGTTTTATGCTGTTGTATTATTTTGTTTGTGTTTTGTTTGCATTTTTTTTTCTTTTTGGGGGGACAAGACCCAAAATCTAGAACAAAACTTGTGGCAGCTGTGCAAGCCTACAGGCATATATATTGAAACTAGAAAGAAAAATGCTTCTTCAGACCCTTGTGAAGGAATATTGCTTAATTAACCCTACTTAGGCCCTACCTTGTGTAAAGGTTAATGGGATTTTTAATGACCTTGAGTGGTCAAGGCCTCAATTTTACATTTCTTCTGAAAGAAAATGGAAAACAGAACAAGAAAGCTGCTCAAACTTCTGTGAATCTGAAAAAAAATTGGTTTACAGCAACAGTTCGGGTCATTGCCTATTTTATTTGAAACGGTTTACCCATTCCTTACCTTAGATCCACTGATGTCACCAAGGATGTTTGATGCAGCGCTGAGTTACCACTTAGAGGATCTGGGTGTAGACTGCAGTTTTGCTCACTTGCTCACAGGGCAGAGAAGGGCCCGTTGCTCTGCAGCGGCCTCATGCACAAAGCTGAACACAAAGAGCCGTGATGGAGATGCTGGTTTTGCAGCACATTGCACCCTCACCCCAACCCCTTCCCCAGTAACCTCTCCACGTTGCACAGACTGTAAAGCGTGCATATCTCTCTCCCCCTACAGATGAACACTTCATCGCTGCTCTTCCTCTTTTTGACTCCACGGGTACTAACTGCCCTTTCTTTGAAAAACAGCCAAACTGGTCCATATCCAGTTAAAATCTGCCACAATTGTTCTCAACTGGATTTCATCTCTGATGTCTGCTGCTTCTGTTTAAGACCCAAGGAACAGTCTGTACGCCCAGTTTGTCTACTTTCCCCAGCCATACTCATTGCCCTTAGAAGAGTCTTGTGTTGACCATGACCATTTTGGGTCCAGTTGCAGCCTGTTTAAGAGAGAGGGCTGGATCACTCAGTCTGATTTTACACCAGCCTCATCACACTGCAGTTGTATTTGCTTTGACATTTTGTGGGGACTTTGCTGTTTTGGGTGGCTCTGACATTGTTCTTAATTCCTCAATATAATCCTATTCAAAAAGTTATAAAGGTATTGCTATTTTTAGAGATAAGTACCCTGTTGTTAAGGTATAATATAGGTGTATCTATTTAAACATTACTACTACTAGTAATTGTATTTCCATTTCCATTGTGGTGTTTGCCCGCAGGTTTCAAAATGGTTTTCAGACCTTATTAGTGAATGAAATCCGAATAATGGCTTTGGTAAAGTAGACAAATAGCAGTAATAAATTTAACGTATATATTTTTAAGCAAAGTTTCTCTGACTATTCTAGTTTGAGCTGCATTGGAAGTGTATATGGAGACACAGAAGCCTAAGAAAAAAGAAATTAGAGTCTTTAAACTTAAATAGATAATCTTACCAATAGCTGATCATTGCTTTTTCCAAGATACAAACCCCAAGTTCTTCCTATGTGCTTGCAAGAATGCCCATAATTAATTTGCATTTTGCCACTTGTTTTCAGTAAGTCATGTCAGGTAATTTTCACACATTTACATGAAAAGGCACTTGAGCTACAGGTTGGTTGTGAGTACATATTTCTGGGTATTTTGACTACGAAAGGGCAGTGATTATGCAGCTATGTGGAATATACCAGGAATTAGGAGAGCTATAGTAGTATTTTGGCTGTTATTCTTTGTGAGCCGGCCTCCAGAGGGTGATACAGATGTTCTGCCTGGTAGAAAACATGCACAGCCATACACACATACTAATCAGTGCATTATAAGAGTTAATTAATGAGGAGATATTGCTTGTGAACAGTCAATACAGCAATGCATCCATCCACAGGGTCACGAATGTGCATTCTTTGAATTTATCTAACATAGTATATAGCAAAACACTCGGCACTGCAGATGAAGCTATTAATTGCATTAAAAAACTGTCCATAATTAGGTTTGGAATGTAACAGTAATCTCTGGGATCAATGGGTCCTGGCACCTGTCAAGTGGCAGAAGGGTGAAACCTTTTATAACCCTGATGAACACTTGTGTGTGTCACATCCTTATTACACAGAAGAGTGGACTTCAAAGGTTGGAGACTGGAAATAAGATGCTGTAAAATTTGAACTCACTGAAATGGTGTAGCCTTTTTATTCCTGTGGGCCAATTTCAACGGTGGTGTAATTGTTAGGAATTCCTCTGAAGCCTAAGAAGTTACTCCAGAGCTGAATTTTGCATTATACTTCTATGCTTGGCACTTGCAAGGGAGCAAAAGAATATAGTTTCTTTTCAAAAGTACATGCCATGAATTTTGACTCTTGCTTCTTTGTGGAGTGTGAGCATCTCTCTGAAAGGGTGCGTTCCCTGTAGCTAGTGATCATATATAAATGGAGCAGACTGTACAATTACTTCATATAATTCACGCTCATGCAAATTAAAAATGGCCACAGTCGATTGTTCTGAAACCACTCATTACATCTTCAGGTTTTGAAAATGAAACTCTTCAGAAAATCCTTTCTTTCTGCATGAAAATTCCCAGCAGAGAATCTTTCTACTACCTGAGGTATGAGATGGGTCTACATAGATCTGTGTGCATATGCATGCCCACATGCGTCATCTTCTGTACATGTTGCTCGTATGTATATACTCTCACACCCAAGAGTAGCTGTTTAAAAACACACACACTCTGCATGCAGAACGTAGCTGTGTACGCGTGGTGCTTACTGAGGGCAGAGAAGTATGTATACAATTTCTGTAAAATATGTGGATGCTGTATCTATACTGAAAGATACTGTAACCTAAGACTTTATTAAATCAAAAGGAGCATTTAAAAATTGCTTAACTTAAATCGTGTGTCACTTCAACCTAATTTGTGGGAAGCTGTTAAATAAGTCTTCCTGTCTCCCCAAAAACACCCCAAGGATCAGTTCTCTAATGTACTGTTCTGCCATCAAATCTGTATAAACAAGTATAAATGTTGAAAAAGTAAAGAATACTAATCAAGAGACGGAAGACATACGCTGCTTAATAAATCTTGCCTTCAATTTATTTGTCTAGTATTACAAAGGCAGCGGAGATATCAATTAATATAGGCAAAGAGGACCCATAATTTATAATTAACTGGCAAGTGGTTTGTAACAAACAGCAGCACTGAATCTAATAGCCGGTAGAAAAATAACTAGTGTTGATTTGTCCCTCGGCAAATTAATAGAGTGCTTATCAATGACAGGGTTACATAAAACTGCTAAATAAATAATCATCAGTGAGTTAGAGTGAAGCAGATCTTTAACAAGCTTAATCTGAACCTCTTGACATCTGTAGACTATGAAGAGATTAAATGCTAAGAAAGAGAAGATACACTATCCACGTTGTAAGCATGCTCAGTAGCTGTGCAAGATCATGTTCTTAGGTAATGAGAAATAAGGAAACTTTTATTACAAAATTACATTGAAAAATGATTTTCATTATAATTAGACTGAAAATTATAAAAGGTATATCAAAGAAATGCTGAATTGGAATTAACCAGATGAGAATGGCACTACATCTCTAAGCAATGAAAGCACACCAGTGAGTCAGTTTTGATATATTTTTGGCTCAAGGTTTTTTTCTTGGTTTTATAACTCACCTTTGCCCACTTCTGTTTTCTGTGTCACTTTTGCTGATATTCCCTGGTAGCTCACTTAAATCATTGCAACAGCTAAGCAGTGCACCTGATTTTCAGAATGTGTCTTATTTATGAGCCTGGAGATATATATATATTGGATATAATTTCTAGACATGTTTTAGTTTTATAAAGGCTTTTTGTGCAATAAGGGCATGTATGAAGGTCTCTCCAGTCCTTGCTTAATAATAGTATGAGTTGGTTTTGTCCTGGAAAGCTTACAGTTCTCAGAAGGCCCAGATACAGCCGTGCTGGTGAATTGTAGAAGGCTTTGACTCCAAGTGAAGATGTACAGAAACTTTCTTCCTGAGCAAGGGGAGAGCAGAGATGGTTTCTCATTGGGCTTGAAGTACAGGGATTGTAGGCAGAATGCAGATCCCATAGGGTTACCAGCAGCTCCTCGCGAGACTGCTGGTGATCAGTTTATGTCTGTCTCTCCTTTGCAGATTTTTTTGGCGTTAAACAGGAAAGAGCTGTCCTCTCTAAAACATTAAACTATATCGTGAATTCCCAGGGAATGAATTACTTTTAATTTCCTTGAGTCCTCTTTCCTTTTTCCAGCTCTGAGGAGAAAGATGTTCTATACAAGTGAAACTGCCGTCTTTTTGGGACAGTGAGGGAATGTGCAAGCAAAAGCAGAGCTGAGTAATTTCATCAGAAAGCTTTGTTGGAACTTCCAGGATTTTTATCTGGAGCAGAAACTGGCCTGTGGCAACAAGCTGCAGGTCCTCCTTTTTGTGTATGAAAGCAAAGCTGCTCTGACATAGGCGGGCAATGTCTGGTGAAGAGCATCCTTTTGGGAGCTTGTACCTTCCCGTCCATCTCTTTTAATCCTCCACATCCTAAAGAAGCAAAAGGACTCCTAGTGTGTTACTATTCATTCAAGGAAGTTTTTCTTCTAATCTCTTCAAAGGTGATAATGAGGCAGTCCAGATACCAGAGATAAGTATCTTGATGGGTTTGAATTACCTTAGGTGGTGTTATGAATAGGGACTAATTGGCTGTCTGTAGAGGAGATCTTCCTGGTGAGGAGACTAATTTCATCTTTTTCTAGCTTTATGGCCCAGTGGGTTGGTGGTTTTGGCGTTCGTTTTTTTTTTTTTTTTGGGGGGGTGGGGTGTGTTTGTTTGTTTGTTTGTTTTTGTTTGGCTTTTTTTTTTTGCGGGGTTGGGGTGGAGAGAGGAATGTATGTTTGTTTGTTTGGATTAGACTGTAGATTTTCTTAAACCTCTCTATCACTGCCAGCAAATAAAATTCTTAGAATGTTATCTCTATATCCAGCCTCTTTTTTGCCCCTTTTCTGGACTCTTCACCCTATGAAGGTTGGGAAAGAGGGAATTTTTAGGACCCACACAGAGCAAAGGGAAGTTTTTCCTAGTGGATGGCTGTGGAAACTGCAGTTATGAGAGAGAAACCTCATACTAATAATGCTTCACTAATTTATTTTAATACGCATTGCTTTCCCAATTTTTATTCAGAGGCTGAGTCAACACTTAAAAAGAACAGAGTGGAGCCTCAATTTTATACCCCCTGCCCCTTAAATTAAGACTCTCTATGGCAGACCGATGCTGTCGAGTACCCTGCTGCAAGGATGGATCAATATTACTCAAAAATAATAACACTGTCTATTTAAAAGGAAGGAGCTTCCTGTTGCTTTGCATTTAGAAACATCTTAACCTAAATGCAGAATAGGTCCACCCCTGCTTAGCTCTCTGCAAGCTGAGTAGTATTTCTAAGACCACCTGTTGTGTATGCTGCTTGTTTTATGTCTGTGTATCACCGTGATTTGTTACCTTTCTGCATTTTTTACAGACAGTTTCTAAATTTAGTAAAATCCTCCTCGTCCCACTCAAACTCCAAAGAGTTGCCTGATTGCACACAACTATATAAATCATATGGAGTTAAAGAAGGAAGGGAATTTCTGTTGTGTAGTATCATGGTGTTGTAATCCTATAGGGCAGAATGTGCTGTATCTGTTTATGGATCTCCAGCCATCCTACATCAGGCGGGCCTAGAGATTGGTAAAAGTTTGTTTCCTCAGAGCTGTTGTTTCATGTCACATCTCTGATGTTCAGATGGTTTCCTATATGGGGCCGTGTGTGTGTTGTTGCTATCCTCTACTGTCTGCTCTGTAGGGACCGTTTCAGTCCATGGAGCAGTTGTCTGTCCCAGAGAGCACCTTTCATGGGAGCCTGTCCTCAACCAAAGTACAAGCTTTTGCAAGGTTGGGAGGAGTGGTGTGAGAATGAGGTGTTGCTGTTCTGCAGCACCCCCAGTTGAGCTGAGACAGTTAAGGCGCTGGAAAAAAGGGGTTTTCTG
Source organism: Phalacrocorax aristotelis (assembly GCF_949628215.1). NCBI lineage: Eukaryota > Metazoa > Chordata > Aves > Suliformes > Phalacrocoracidae > Phalacrocorax > Phalacrocorax aristotelis. The sequence continues at coordinate 80,504,897 of NC_134278.1, forward strand.
TGGGCATTGGGGTAACAGATAGATGGTGATATGGAGCAGATTCTGTGGAGAAGAGGATGTTAACTATGTGAAAAAAATACTACTTGGAGTTGGGTGAATGCCTGTGGAGAAGTGAGCAAGGAGACAGGTAGGTGGTGTACTGTGTTTCTCATGGCACATGCACAACGACTGTCCCAAAATTCAAGGGTGGTTTTTGGTTTGGTTTTTTTAGGTTGTTGTTTTTTTTTTTTAATAAATACTGTGTTGTAGCTTCACACGTTGCTGTCAACACTGTGGTAGGATCGCCATGTCTACGATGCTATCAGGGAGGTTACAGGGCGTTCATGAAAATCAAGCTGATGCAAGCACAAATACTCCCAAGAATGAGACCTTTCATACTGAAAAAATGCTGAAGGCTGAAAAGGGGCTAATTTATTGAAATTATCTGTATACGTGTCAAGCCCTGTAGTTTCCAGAGAAAGCTGACAATTGTGAGTTAAAGAAAGCTTGTCTCAAATTTAACAACAAAAACCTAACAATGTTACACCAGAAGACCTGAGCAACTGAGACGATGATCATCTGTAGTGATACAGATGTACAAAAAGACAGTTTTCTGCTATTAAGCTTTTAAATGTCAGTAAATGGCAGTTTAGTGGATCACTTGCTAATAATGATTAAATTTCTCATTAAAATGTTTCCTTCATTATTCTTCAGGTAGAAACGCGTAATTCAACGATTGTTACATCAATTATCCTTAAAAAGCTCATTAAAATACTGAAATATTCTCTGCTGTAGCCACAGTACTTTAAGAGTACTGTACTAATTACAAACGGAATAAACTCTTGTAATATCACCATTTGAATTGATGCCTTATAAATTCTTAATGCAAAGCTAACTTATAAAGTGTAAATCAAATATATAGATCCAATAAAACAAAACCTTTTTAATCTTGTTTTACCTTCAAAAGGATTCTGATTATTGTAATTAAATAATGCATGATATAATAAAGATCTAGAAGGTGTGATTATTTCATTGGCAATTGAATATTGGTGCTTTTTATTTATGCAAGCGATTTATCACAGACAATATGCATCAAGCATTAAAATATTGATACAATTATACCTATCCTGCTGAACCAATAAGAAAACTGTGGCATGACTCTCTGCTGATGATACAGGGATCATTTGAAATCCTTGTTAAATTTTAATATTCTGATGTGCTGGGTTATGCTAATTCTAGTATGGAACAATATCTCCTATATCTACTGTTCTGCCTTTTATTTCTGTGAGATTACAAATCTAGCTTCACTTAGCATGGCTAACAAATACTGCTTTGCTTGCTGCTCTGTTGGTCTCTCCTAGGAAGAAATATTGAAAGGCAGCTTTGAATTTCACTTTTTAGAGTTATTATTTTGCTATGAATACAACCGTTTAATTTTGCTGCTGCTGTGTCCCGTTATTCTTTCTAAGATTTTTGCAAAAGCTTCTGGCCCAAGTCAGGGATAACTTGCCTGTAGTTACTAGAGTTAGTAAGGCAGGTTTCAAAGCAAATGCATTTCCGTTATTGTCCCACTTTCTTCAGGCTAGCATCGTGGTGTCAAGATAAAATATAAAAGGGGTGATCAGCTTCTTTTGGATGGAACAGCAACTCTACTGGGTCAGATGTAAATTGTGAAATTGGGCAAAATTTCCATATCTTTAATCTTATAAATCCGGTTTCGTTCCAATGGAACTAAAAAGCCATACTTAATAAGCTAGTAATTATTTTGCCACTTTTATGCAGGTAAGCTCAGGTGCAGAGAACTATACTGGCTCTCTAATAAGCTAGTCTCTTCTCAGTCAGCTGAAAGGAAATGTATACTTAACAGTCCACAAACCAAGCACTGAGTGCCCACCTTTATTTGCTATTTCAGCCAAGTCAACTGTCATGTAAAGAGTTGTATTTCCTTGAATAGAATAACACTGCAGAAGTTTGTACAAGATTAACCTATCCCACCATTCGTATACTCTAATTAATTTTTTGAGGGAACATCTCGAGTACGTGACACATTTTTATAGCACAAAGAAAACAAAGTGGCTTAAACAAATACTTGCAGCTGTGCTGGCTTTCAGAAATGGCCTTTGGATATCACTGTTCTTTCAAGTGAGGAAAGAAATTGCAAGTTTCTGAATAAACAGCAGTAGAAATATCAAAAAGCACCAGCAAAACATAAGGATTGTATAGGTATGGATGGAGGTAAGCCCTTTGCTGAGGGTCATCCTTGAAAATGTTCAGGATTTTCAGACACCTAATAGTCACTCTTTCACTTTATAAAATTATAAAACCAAAATTTACATGTCTCATTCACCAAATTGACGAGCACAACCTACAAAGCGTCAAAGACTCGATTCTCTTCAAGTTCAGTGAAGGAAGGAGGACATTTAGTATCTTGCAAGAGGAGAAGTTCTGTTTTTCCATAACTCACCATGAACTCAATAATGGTTTTTTACTATCTCATGAGAGAATTTTTCTTTTCTTTTTGCTAGGTATACTTGTTTTTCTCAGTAGATACTGCCTGATCATCACAAACATCTCTGCTTTGTCATACTTATGAGCTCCTGTTTAGCTTAAATTAAAATCAGGCTCTCAGAGCAATTAGTCCAATGACCAAAGCCTGATATTTCAAGGCATCTACTTAGTTCAGATGAATATAACCAAAATGGGTAAAGAGGAAAGTTTTAATACCTGCCTTTTTTTTTTCCAAAATGGAAAGCTTATATAGAATAAATAGTGGGAAAGAGAGTTAGTTAATTAAATAGTTTGCTTGCTAATTAATTTTTTAAAATGCAGTAGTCTGTGGGCATATGCTAGTGTTTGCTGTTAATTCCTATTTCCCTTGGTCCCAGCCAGGAACTATGAAGGGCCCATATAATCACAGTGCTGTCACGTGTCTGATGGAGTCTGAGGACCTAGTGTATCTACCTGCTTGCAGTTTGCCAGCGCTTCAAAGCCTTTACTACATGGGCATATGTGCTTGTACGTGTACCTCTGTAGGAGCAAAAGAGTCCCAAGGAAAAAACGTACTAATATTTATGCGTTAGTTGCTAAGAGTATTTTCATTCTTATGTTCAGATATGTACCTTGTTTGAAATTCTTTTGCTCTGTGTCTGGGTCGTGTCTTTACTGTAGTTAATTGGGTGATGGTTGAGAGGAAGAACTTGGTAACATGTAGCTTTGAATCATTTGTTTTAAAGAAATAAAATCCTTGGGGCTTATTAACACTGAAAAATATATTAATGGTTTACCTGTTAAAGTAGCAGCCTGTACTGAAAATGTGCACCTTACAGCATAGATACTTTTTCTCTGTAGAAGTAGCTGATTTAGTCAGAAAGGTGACAGTTAAGACTCGTTGCAGGAGAAATTTTTGCATCTTTGCACAGTGACTTTTTTTTTTATACTTTACCATGGTGGCTGTCCATCACAGTTGTTATGTATGCAGACTGAGTGAGCCCGCGGGGGATCCTAGTTATTTACACTCTTTTTCAAGCTTCGAAGCTGTTATAATCATTCGCTGTCAACTTTGTGCTGACACTGAATTTTACTTTGTGTTTTTTATGCTCGGTTTGGGTCTAAAATACTGGCATCCATACCCTACACTGTAATTCTATGGGTGACTGAGTTGACCAGCAATATACAGTATTACTAACAGAGCTTTAGAAACCTGCTGCATATGGAGATTTCAGGATTTGTTGATTGTGGACAGTAAACAAAGTCCCCAGGCTTTATGCTTTTATCCTAGTGGTGGCCCTCAGGAATAAACTATGTATGGTGTTTCATCTCATTGCATTTTCATCTTTAAAAAAATGTAAATATTATTTTCGTTTCCTACAAAGCTGCAAAGTTAGAGCAGGAAAACTTTTTCATTGCATGTTTTATTTTCATACTTGCTTGTTTTCTTCAGGCCTGTGTTTTAAGAAATGCATATTCTTCTGTGATCACCATATGCTTAGCATGAAGCTGCAGATAGTAGTGGAGCTGGTAATGGGTTAATACTTCAGATACAACTTCAAATAATGTGTTGTGTGAAATGTCGGGAATAAATTATCGTGAAAGAGAATGCATGGACAAATATATAGGGTGGTTGCACCCTTTTAGGTTTAAAAAGGCAAATTTACATGCCTGTGCTTAAATGTCCTTGGTCTGCAATGCAGTGAATAAGCAAACTTCTCTCACATGTGCACTAAACCTTTCCCTTATGAACAGACCCCTTACCCTTAAATGATTTCTGCATCTTTAAAGTGTGAGCTATTCATGTCCAAGTTACTGGCTCCTGTATGAAATTTCAGGTACTCTGGGGCCCAAAGGGAGTGATCACACAAAATGATACGACCCTGTTCTTAACTGGACTTGAAATAAAACTGGTCAAGGAGCTTGTGTGCTTGGTCAATGTAATAAAGTAGACAAATAATTACTGAGCAAATCAAACACACTTACACCTCAGATGATTTTGAAATATTATCTATAATCGGGCACTTCTGTGCTAGGACGAAAGGTTAATAAAGTAATTTAAAAAAGATTGTGTGGAGTATTACAGAAACAGAAGAGGACTGGTGATCATAATTGTTAATCTCCTGAAACACCAGTCCTCTACTGCACAAGGCATATATTTTAGTACAACTCCTTATTGTTCATTCAACTTATTACTATATTATACTGCTTAATTACCTTTTGAAAGAAATCTTATTTTAGCTTTCTTTTTTTCTTTAATAACAAATAATGCTGACGGAAATATTTCAGAACAAAAGCTTATTTAAAGTCCTACCTGCTAAGGATTGAGATTAAAACATTTACAGTAGATAGACAGATATGTATTTGGAGACTGAATGACTACAGAAATGCTGTTGTGAAATACCACAATAAAGTGGGGAAATACATCCTCCGCTACTCTCTTTCTAGCCCTGTTGTGTACAAATGGGGCATAGTACAGAATACAACAAGAAAGAGTGAGGTTTTGCTTTTTGGTAGTTGTGATTAGTTCCTCTGAACCACATTTCTAGTTCACAGCATTCCAGATAATGAAATAAGATTTCTTTTTTTCAAGGCAAAGAAACAGAGGTATCAGCTTAAGCAAAAGCAAGCTATGTGGGCAGAAGCACCTCATCTTAATTTTAAACTGTTGTCTACTTCCTTTCTTTATTCTGACACTGTTGTATTCCTTACATAGAGCATTACTGAATGCGGCTGAAATTCCTGCAGCCGTCATGAAGCACTTGTACTTGGGCTCACAATGGTTGGGAGGTTATAGAGCAGTTGGGTAGTTAAAATCGTCTTACCCTCATCCAGTGTCAATGAATGGGGCTGCTGTGCCATTTTCTGAAGGAGATATCACAGATCATGCTGGTAACAATTGTGTAAGCCTCTCTCTTGGAAAGATGGCGAGTTTTGAAATGGACATTTGCAATTTTTGCAGGAAAATGTTGTCCTTTACACAGCATAACAACTTCACTGCTCAGAAAAAAATGCTACTTGTCAATTCTGGTAATTCATGGCAAGAACAAAAAAGAGAAAAAGAAAAGAAAATAAATAAGATCTGTGTGTGCTTGAAATAATGATTTTTTTCAATGAGTTTGGTGGCGGAGGTTGTTCATTTCTCACTGCCTAGGTGTAGTTAGTTTGTCCCAGGTATTGGAATGCTTCTGGCAAGGTAAAACCAAAAGCCTTTCAGTAGGCCAGACACATTGCTAGCTCCTCCACCAATATCTCTGTGTTGACTTGTCGTCTTTAACACAGAATGCCACATTTACTTCATAAGTGGAGTAGAAGTAGCGTAGCAGTTTGAAATGTGGAGTCTGCCACAACTCCTAGTGTCTCTCTTGTGTCATTTGCCTCCTCGTGGATGGCTGTTTCCAGAAATACAATGAGAGCAGCTTGCAGCTCCTACAGACTACTTCCCCTGATTTATGGTAGCATGGCTGCTGGTTAGGGTAGCAGGAGAACCAAGAAGATGGATATTATGGTAAATATTTATAACAGTGAGTTTATTGCGCATATATTACTATGTTTTGAATTGAAAAAATTCTACTCCAAGCAGACGTGACTTTGTGAGAGAAACGCAGACCTGTTTTCCATCTCCAGGGGATATAATCCTGAGGACGTCTCAACAAATTATTTTCTCTAATGTATCATTTTGTCTAGTAGCGACTAACGTTGAATAAGAATATGGTTGCTCCTTGCATCCTTTTAAAAAATTCACCTGAGTAATTCAGTTCTAGTCAAAGCAGATTCTTTTTTCTCACTTGTAACACAAACATCTGTGTATGTTGTTTGGCTTTGTCACCTGCACAATTCTACGCTAAGATTGCAGTTTTCCTGTAACCTTTGGTAGGTATAAGGTACACAGGTGGGGAAGGAAACTGGATAACATCTATATGGGCTTTACGTAATTAAGGCCAGAACACAGAACAATGTGGCTTTTTTTTTGCAAATGAGGATCCAGAATTTCACACTATGAATATCTGAGATACAATACGCTGAACAGGCCAGAAAAGTAATATAGTCATAGTAATTACTTTCATCTGGCAAAATATTTCATTCAGCAATGACTAGCAATAAAGTAAAATGATCACCTTTAGTATATCTATTACAAAAAAAGATTCTCTAAAATAGGAACAGCTTAAAATATCCACTGGAATATAAAGCATCAGTTCTGGAGTCATACATTGCTTTACTGTTTTCATGGGCTGTGGTACTCTAAAAACAATTGGCTTGAAATGCAAGGCCTGATTCCAGACAAAGGGGGAAAAATTACTTCAATTAAGGATGTATAAATAAAGAGAATGCTATCCATCAGGTTGCTGTAGAAATAAAATCTAGTTTTTTGGCTTTTAGGTTTTATACAAATCACTTATATCCTCCTTAAAAGAGATCTTTTATATATATATATAAATATAGTGTATGCGAAACACCATTAATCCAGTAGTAATATCATCTGATAGTAGTTAATCCCTTCTTAGGGGTGGCTTTGCCTGGTCCTTTGGAATACAGAAATGTGCTTTTACTGTTAGGCATTTTGTTTAAGCATCAATCAGTTCTTAATGCTTAATTGTCTTCTTTTTCTACCCCCTCTATAAAAGACCACCAAGTAAAATGTACTGTCTGCAAAGGTATTTCCTTGGGAGTCTTATTAAATTCTTTAGCCAGTTATTTTGTATTCTAAGGTTATGGATCAAGGGCAGTCCCATGCCTGTGGTTTGGACTTGGCTATCTGCTGTGACAGGATGATGCAGACGTACCAGAAGATCCTAATCTGTCAGAGGAAGTCTATTAAGTTCAAGCCCCTAAGCTGTCTCAGCCAAATCAGTGATACCAAACTTACATTTGTTTTTGTGATGACCATTCATTTTGGTCAAATGAAGAAATTGCTAGTGTGGTTTTTGTGGCTTCAGGGGTGAAATCTATGAATGTCACGTATCTTTTAGCCTCTCTGCTCTCTCTGAAGTATTATTGAGAATGCTCTTGTATGGGAAAAAAAAACCCAACCATTTTTATTGCAGCTGTTTATAAGTCACCTTGATCATAAAAAGTTGGGGAGAAGAAGCATTAGCTTCTATAAAAATAATTCTTTTTGTGAATAATAGATAAGGTTGGAAGAAAGCTAGACTGTCTGCAGACAACCGTGTAGCAGAAAGAAAAAATAATTTTGAAATACATCCGGAAAGATTAATTGCATTTTGGAATGGTGGTAAGCAGTGTTACAGACTGCAGACTTTGGGCTTGTTCTGGAGACTGTGGGCTTGGCTGGTTTTGAGGTCCACTCAGTGCAGGAGAGCTAACAGAAAATGCTTATTTAAAATATTTTACTGGTCTGACAAATTTAAATAAAGATCTTCAGTTTCTGTTTAAATATCCACCATTGTACATCAAGACGTATCAGATGGCGAATGTAGAATTTCTTGTGCTGTTTCAGGCATAGAATAAAGAATATAGGATAAAGAATTGGGCCATTTTTGGTGAGATAAGAACAAGTTGCTTATTTTGTAGCCTTTTTGAGCTCTAAAACATTTTCTGTCTGAATGATGTTTGATAATACAGTTTCCTGTCTCTCTTTTGGCAAGTTGTAAGGTAAAATTCTGCCCCATTGAAGTTGTATTTTGGCCATATACTTCAGTGGGATCAATTTTACATCCTATATGTAGTCTCTTTTGGCTGGAGCTTGTCTAGCAAGCTTTCACCAAGGAAGATCTGAACTAATGAATCCAGAGTAAATCCAAGTGAACTCTTGAATCCAAAGTGTTTTCTTCGGTCACGGTGGAGTTTTAATAACTTCAGTGGGGTCATGTTCAATCAAAAACTTACAGGCCAGATCAAGCAAGAAGTGATAATGTTAGGTTAATTCCTTCAGTATGTAAAGAAAGATTGGATAGACAATCATATAGGCAGCACATAGGTTGGGAAGGTGCTGCATCCCTTTGAAACACCTGCGACACTTGGCTCATTTTTTAATTTGTGCTGTTTTCTTTCTGGAAGGGACAGTTTAGAAAACCTCAGTCAAAAGCATTGTATAAAGGGTGTGGAAAAGAAGAGGGACTCAAAATCTGGTGTTTATAAAATGTGATCTTGATTATGCCATGTTGCCCCCAGCTTTATTAGCTCTGTTCTCCTACTGTTTTGTTCAAATTCTTTCCCTGTGAGACTTTTATGTGTAAGTTTATGTGACTTTCCACTCCTCCTCTCGTTCCTTTTGACCCTGCTCCTGTTTCCTCCTCCTCCTCCCTGTTTCCCAGCTACTATACTTAGGACGACTAATTCTTCAGGAGGGCCTGTTTCCTCAGGAATGTGAAAAGGCATTCAAAGTCCTGAGCTAATTCACCAAGTTCCACAACTAGCAGTAACATCTGGATGCAAAATGTGTGAATGGAAAGCTCCTGCAACAGGGATTAGAGAATAGATATAGAATGGAAAACCCCCAAACTACTCAGTCATTTTCCATCACGTTTTTAAAATGTAGGCCGTGTTTAAACTTAGAGGCTTTGTCCTTAGGAAGTTACACTAGGAAATTAATCTAATGAATGCCATTCCTTTATAATGGTAAGATAAATATGATTTTTAAGATTTATTTTTTTGATAGCCAAATTATTTCAGAATGGGACACATACGTACAAAAAAACCCCACTTCCTTTTTACTTGCCTTTGTATAAAGAGATATAAGGTGTGTCACTTCTAGGTCTCCCACAATGGATCACTAACTGTGATGAACAGTAATTGGTATACATTTTTTGTGCAAGAAAACAAAGATTACAAAGATGTAGTTAGGTTCATTTGCTTTCAAAAAAGTAACATTGTAAGGAGAAAATAATGATTTGCTAATTATAGAAATTGCTGAGTTATTTTTAAAAAGCATTTAATTTAAAAGCTAACCTTATAAAAATTTATTTCTGTGCCTGTTCCTTTATTCTCATCAATAGCTTCATTGCAAACACTGTTTTTAAGATTAATGATGGGCAATGCCAGAACCAACTGTGTAAAGTGCCCAAACATATTGGTCTTGAACTCTGAGTTTGAAAACCAGCTTAAATTTATCCACATGCTCAGGAACCTGCAGGGCTGTTGCCTCGCAGAGCTGTTCCCTTTCTCTCATCCTCTTTGGGAGGGATATTTGCATGCATCAAGCTAAGGCGTGAATTTACAGCGCAGTAGCAACACTCGACTAAGTCTCAGCGTGACACTCTCTAGCTTGCACTGAGAGCACCTTTGCAGGGTATAATTTGGCAGAGGGAATTTTGGGGTGCATCTGCACTGCAGGTAAAGATGTGACTGAAATCTATGTGTCTGCCCTAGACTTGCTTTGAGCTCTACAGTATACTGATAACTGTGCAGGCACCTCATCACAGGGTACTGCGTCAATATTTATTCTGCTTCTAGGTTGTACTTTTGGAACCACGTACAGCTCAGCACTGCCACGGTTATGCTGCTACCAGTTTAAAGCTAGTTAGTGGAAAGGCACCTGCTGCAGTGTAACCTTATAAACACACTTTCGAGATGGATGACAGCACTGCCTGCACTCAGAATCTTTTCTGGATCCTGAACAGTTTGGACACGGGTCCCTAAGCAGGTGTGGGTTTACCATTGAGCTGCAGAGTACGTCAAGGGGGAAAGGCGAGGTTTTCACCATCCCTTAGTGTGAGCTGAAGCATGTCAGTGGTTAGGTATAACCTAGGCTGAGCTTGCCCATCTGCGTAGCCCAGACTTCACGGGACCAAAGCTGGTGGTTATGCTGACTTCAGCAAAGCATCGCTAGAGATGCTCTTGTCCTGGCTTTGAAAAGCTGGTGCTCTGTAAATTCACCTGCTGCTCCCGCATTGGTTACAGAAAGAAAAAGAGATTATGTGTTGCTCTATGTGCTGATATGTATTTGGCAGTGTTGGTAATGTCGCACCACTCAGCCCATGGTATATACAATTGTGAAACATCATGTATAATGAGGATACTGCTGTCACAGTGAGTATGGTGGTATGTGGCAGGAGGAATTAGAAAATGCAATGTTCAGCTAAGTGAAAAAAACAGGAGATCAAACCCTGAAATCAAACCTGCAGCACATTTTTGTTGCTATCTTTTGCGTTGGAAAAATTTAACTGTTCTGAAAATGGAAATGGTAAAAACCAAAACTGGTGAGAAAGCTCTAAAATGACATGTAAAGGTGTTCCAGCTAACTAATTCTAGCAAAAAAAAAAGCCAAGAAAATGGCAAAAAATTATAATTTCAGATTCCAGCAGATTGGACGGATCCCTCATAATTTGTCATTCCAGTCACTTGGATGTGGCGGTTAATCATTCATGTTTGTTCTGAAACTGAAGTTGCTGATTTTCTGCTTTGGACTCCATTTAGAGCAATCTGAGGGATGCTGTAACCCCAGTTAGCTGGCTACCCTGGAGTGAAGAAGTCTCTTGTTATTGTAGAGATGGTGTGGGTACTTTGTACACCCCTTCAAACCCCCAGGAAAGTCCTTGCACTCCATTCATGAACGAGCACACCGAAGAAGTTCATGAGACTGTTTCCTGTTAGTCAGAACACTCTGTAATATCACTTTTTTCAGATTGCTCCTGCATATTGAAAAAAATTGTTTGTTTTAAAAGACTCTATGCATGTGTACAAAACTGATTTGAATAATTTAAAGCTTGTAGCAATATACGATATTGTCGCTTATGGCAGTTGAACAACTAATCTACTTGATGCGGTGATACTAAATATGCTTCAGAGAATGTGTGTCAGTCACACGGTATGTGTGTTAGAGCTCTTCAATAAGGTTTTAGTTATTTCAAGTCAGTATTTTCTGTTAGAATCCCCCCAGCTAAAAAATAAAATGAAAAGCCAAGCATCAACCTTGCATTTCAGATATGAACTGGAAACAAACTCAATTTACAATTCACTAGATGAGAATTGTCCTCTTCTGCCATAATTCAATTCACATTTGTTTTATTCATGTATTATAACTTTTCTTGCTCACACTTCTGAATATTTTGGTTTGTTGCATCCACTAAGGCTGATGGGTTTTTTTTTCATTATTATTATTATTAGTAGTAGTAGTATTTTTTCTGGGTTTACCTTGTAAGTGGAGGCCTCCCCCTCCTGTCAAGACCTTCCACCTGAGGGCAGCACAGTCGTCGGCTCTGACTAACTTAGAGCAAATCTTGCTTGTCCCAGTCCAGTTTCGTTGCAGCTCCAGGTCAGATTTTGTTCTAACACACACCCGCTCCCCCCCCCCCCCCCGCCCTTGTTTGCAATAATGAGATATGATCACTCTAACTTTTCAAACCTTTCAGCTTCATTCTACTGGGAGCTGCATCCCTTACTTTATGTTACAGTATAGAGAATTTACCTCTGTTGTTCCCTGTGCCATGATAGCGTACAGCATCTTTCTTTGTCTTACCTTTAATGCATTAATGTTAGAAGTAGCACACACAGAATGAGGCGCTAAAGAGGGTCTGGGTTTCAATACAAACATGTACACTTTTAACTTCATGCTCTTCCACACGAAACTGAACCTTTTTTCCTACTATTCTGAGATTTCTTCTCTTAAACCGGCTGCTGACAGTGTGAGAGGTAACACCTTTCAGCAGGTAAAATATGTTGTTATGGAAGGGATGTATGGCAGGGATGCTGACAACAATTAGCACATGCTACTCATTAACAAATTGAGATTACAACTGAGCCGAAATGGCAGGCTGCCATCAGCGTGATAGTTACGGGGCAGTTTAATTTCTAACGAATGTGAGCACTGGATTAGTA